>NC_064814.1:2006273-2040716 GCF_023721935.1 Panthera uncia | reverse complement strand
CCCCCCCCCCCCCCCCCCCCCCCCCCCCCCCCCCCCCGCACACCCTCTCGGGCTCAAAATAAATAAATAAATAAATAAATAAATAAATAAAAATAAAGATAATCGTGACTTAAAAAAACACACACGTGGAATTTATTCGAATCAGGGTTCAAGTAAGGTGAATACATTGTGGTTGGTTGATGTGCCCTCTTAATCCATAGAATCTCTGCAAGTCAGAACCCTGCCCCCATCCTGCTCCGTGTGTCTGTCTCTTCCTGCCATTTATTGGTTGAAGACACCGGGCCATGTGCTCCTGTAGAGGTCCTTGCTGTCTGGACTTTGCGCGTTGCTTCTCCCCGCCTGGCTCTAGGTAAGCCACACTCACCTGCCCTTGACTGTCCTCTACGTGATAGGTCAGTCTGGAGGCTTCGGCAGATTCGGTCAATTGGAGGGGTGCTCGGGGGGCATGGCGTTTCATAGGCGGTGGTGGGTACTTCCCCTAGGATGTGTGTGATGACTGGTTGTGTTCTCTCAGTGAGGTTAGCAGACATTGATGTTCATACCTGGAACCATCCATTAGAAATTGTAAAATGGTGATGATGTAATTCTGTCACCCCCCCACCCCCCTGCCTGTTAACTGGGATATTGATTGCTGTAAAGAGAAACTACCTCTCACCGATTATTCGGGTGTCTCAAGGTAGAGTTCATGTAGGAAAGCCAATACAATACTTATTTTCCTTTGTTTAGCAGATTTCAGAATATGAGTGGGCGTCTCCTAAGGTAACCTGCAGGGTGTGTGTTTGTCCCAGTCAGTGTGCAGTAAAAGCATAACCGTTACTTACACTTGTTAAACGTTGGCGTGCACGTCGTTTCCTCCTTGGCCTTGTTTCCTCTTTGGCCGGTGGGGGCGGGGGGCGGGGGGCTCTGTGATTTGGCTCCCGAGTCTGTCTGATGTGGGCCTGGTAGCTTGTGATCACTTCTTTCCTAGCTGGTGTGACCAGGCAGGATGCTCCGTTCTCATTTTGTACGTTTTCTGCCCACGTCTCCAGTCAGCTGAGTGGGAATGGGATTTAGAGAGCTTAATCTGGGTCCCGGGGGTGCCCATTGCCCACACTCAACTTTTCTCTCCCTGCTGCCTCTCTGTTTTAATGGTAGAATGCATTATAAGGGACACCCAGGGGCTCAGTCAGTTGAGTGTCCGACTCTTGATTACGGCTCAGGTCACGATCCCAGGGTCTTGAGACTGAGCCCCGCGTTGGGCTCTGTGCTGACAGTGTGGAGCCTGCTTGGGATTCTCTCTCCTTCTGCCCCTTGTCTGCTCACACAGGCATGAGCACTTCCCCTCTCTCAGAAAAATAAATAAGTAAATGAAGGTAGAATGTATTATGAGCGCTTACTGATTAAGTTTCGGGACTGCAAGGTTTTTATTTAATCCCACATATCTGCCTTCTCCCACACCGACCATTGAGATTTTTCATGGGCACCAACACAATCACTCATTTCTTGCGTCCCACATCACATCAGCACGTTCAGAAGCAACAACCAATGTAGCACCAGTGTTCTTTTACCAAAAACTGTTCACCAGGCATTTGTGGTTCCCTCTGGCACCAGGCCACAGATAGTGAGGTTACCCTGTTTTTCTTTTTGTTTCTTCTTTATTTTATAAATTTGAGAGAGAGAGAGAGAGGGGGAGAGAGAGAGAGAGACCCAAGCAGGCTCCACACTGAGCATGAAGCCCAAAGTGGGGCTCCATCCCGCGATACTGAGATCATGACCCTAACCCAAATTAGGGGCCGGATGTTCAACCGACCGAGCCACCCAGGTGCCCCAGGTCACCCTGTTTTAAAGTCACGTGGATGTGTTCCTCCCCGTCCAGCAGTACAGCCAGCCAGGTGCACAGTTGTGTTCGTTTGTGTCCTTTTACTTAAGATCTTTAAGAAATGCTTTTTAAAAATTTTAATTCTGCTTTACAGTTATGTAAAATATTTAGTGGATCCCAAGTCAAGTACACAAAACGAGAAGTCTGGCTTTTAGGGGTGCCTGGGGGGCTCAGTCGGTTAAGCGTCCAACTTCAGCTCAGGTCATGATCTCGTTCGTGAGTTCGAGCCCCGCCCTGTGCTGACAGCTCGGAGCCTGGAGCCTGCTTGGGGTTCTGTCTGTGTCTCTGTCTCTTTCTCGAAGATGAATAATAAAACATTTAAAAAAAATCTGGTTTCTCTTCCTGCCTCTTCACCCTGCGTCCTTCCTTCTGCAGCAGCCGCATAAACGTTCTCATGACGGGCGTGTCTGTGAACACGTGTGTGCTCACACACACACGTTAGGTAAGACTGGCCATACACTGTGTGCATTTCTCTCCACCGTGCTTGTTTCCATCTTACTGGATTAGAATCTGGAGGTCCTCGTTAGAATCAGACCTTCGTTCTTTCCTTGAAAGCAGCGTTCCCCAAACTGGCAGTGCTCACATCAGGGCCAGATAGTCTGTCTTTGTGGCCGTAGGTGTCCCCACACGTGTGAGGACAGTGGGGCCATGTTCGGCAGCTTCCCTGGCATTTATCGGTCGGGTGCCAGGAGCCCCCTCCCCACCCGTGCCCGCCGAGCCCGCCCCCGGGCCTCACCGAACATGGGAGGACGGTGTGTTCTAGGCAGGTCTGTTCACACCAGGTGAGCCCGTTTCAGAAGTGGATTTGGACCCCGTCGAGAAGCCTCGACTTTGTGGATTTTGACAAGTAAGCCAGCTGTCGTGGTTCTCTCCTGCCTCCTTAGCACATTCAGGAAGGAAGGAAGGGTTGTTACTGGCTAAGGCACAAAGTAAAGAGAGGCCAGGATGTTACCAAGTCTGTGTGAAACTGCTCACGCTGGGAAGATGTGTGTCGGAAACCTGAGGAGTTCCTTTGGCCTCGAACAGGGGTTCACAGATGGGGAGCTTGTGCTGGGGCCCTTCCCCGAGGGCTTTTGGTTCCCTGCCACGTGTGCGCTCGCGGGTCCAGCCGCGGGAAGGAGCCAGGGCGTCCCGTCAAGGGCCAGTGAAACCGTCCCCAGTAGCGCCCTCGAAACCAGGGGCGGAGCGGACGAACGTGAGCCCGGAAGGCGGACTCCACAAACATGGAGCTCAGAGGCGGAGGCAGGGGGCCGGTGGGGGGTCACCGGGGCCTCGACACCTCCCGCGGGGGCCCCCAGCTCGCTCCCGCATGTCTCTCCCGGGTCTCCGATGCTCCCTCTGCATGGAAATCGGATTAGCCCGACAGAGAGCGTCCTCACGAACATCAGGAACCGAACGTGAAATCAGAACTTTCTTTGAAAAGTAAATAGTTGGGATCAGCGGGGCGCCTGGGTGGCTCGGTCGGTTGAGCGCCCGACTTCAGCTCAGGTCACGATCTCGCGGTCCGTGAGTTCGAGCCCCGCGTCGGGCTCTGGGCTGACGGCTCGGAGCCTGGAGGCTGCTTCCGATTCTGTGTCTCCCTCTCTCTCTGCCCCTCCCCCGTTCATGCTTTGTCTCTCTCTGTCTCAAAAATAAACGTTAAAAAAAATATATTAAAAAAAAAATAGTTGGGATCAGCAAGCATGCTTCTGAGACGTTTACGGCTGTACCTTAGGACCAGGGACTCCGACAGTCTGGCTCTCCTGTGGCTGCTGCTGGGCCCGCGGGCAGCCCTGCTTGGGGCCTTGCTCAGAACAGACTTGGCTGGTGAGAGGCGTCGGGCATCACTTTGTCACGAATCACTTTGGTGGCTGTTTCTTTGGGTGCACGGAGCCAGCTTCCGGGTGACGGGCACGCCTGGGGGCGCGGCCTCAGTCCACCGCTTGGCTGGCCCGGTTTGGCGGCCATTGAACAAGTACCTGTTTCCTCCTCGGCGTGAGGCCTCTCAGTGTCGATTTGTTTCCTTCCTCGTCTCGTTACTGTCAGAGAGAGCACGTCCCGTGGTAGAGAGAGCGCCCTGTTCCGAAGCGCTCCGCCGGCCGCATCAGTGGCCAGAACAAGGTTGCGGATGCGGAACGCCCGTGTCCCCGTGTCTGCCGGATGCCGTAGCCCCGGGGCCCGGAGTCCAGTCTCCTCTGCCCCCACCCCCGCCCTCTCCCATCCACTCCACACGGCTTATGAAATTCTGGATTCTCTTTGTCTCCCCACCAGGCAGGTTGGTAAACGCTAAGTGCTCCAGGTACCCGGCAGGTATCCGTCTTGCTTGGGGGCCGTCGGGCGTTAGCGTTAGGAGGGAGCAGTGTTTTCGGTGCTAATGCGGTGTGTGGACCTGGGCAACACTCAGTAGCCGTGCGAGGCTTCGGCTGCTGGGTCCCGGGGCTCCGTGAGGGCCCGGCTGGCCGGCACGCGGCTGGCTCCGCCCTCAGGATCCGCAGGGCTTCCGGCCCCTCTCGAGGCGGCGGGGGTGGGGGGGTGGGGGGGGCTGCTGTGCTGGGGCCCAGAGGCCGCGGAACCGAGGCAGGGCCATCACGTTAGGATGGCCGACCTGTCCCTTGTGTCTTCCCGTCCCCTGCTTGTCCCCAGTTTGCCAACACGTGGGAAGGCCCTCCGTCAGTCCCCCGGGGCTCCGCTGACTGAGTGGTAAAACCCGGGAGTCCGGAGCCGGGCCGCCTGGCTTGAAACGGGCCCTGCCACGCGCCAGCTGTGTGACCTGTGGTGGTTACCGCACCTCTCTGTGTCTCAGCTCCCTGTCCGTAAAGCGGGGGTGCTCCCGATGCCTGGCTGGCGTGGTGCTCGTGCGGGTGGGCGAGCGGGCGTAAGTGAGGGCTCGGGACGGTAGCTGGCGCGTCCTCTGCCCTCCTCTCCTCCCTGGCTGTGTTTTCCAGGCACCCCGCCGTGCGCTTGCTCATGTCGTCCTCACAGCCTGTGAAGTGGGCAGGGGCAGGACCGTTCTAGTTATTTCAGGAGGGAGTGGAGGTTCGGGGTGGTTCCCAGACGGTCCCGGGTGGAACGCTGATAAGTAAGTCACCGATGCGTGGCCGGATCCCAGGTCTTCCGTCTCGGGGACCCTAACTCTGGTAGAGGGGTGGGCCTCTCCAGTGGGCACAGCAGAGCCTCCCCTCGGCAGCTCCCGTCCGACATCGGGCGGCGAGGGCTGGGAGCCCCAACAGAGACTGTGCCCAAGGGGTGAGGAACCCCTAGCAGAGCTGACCCCCGGGGTGCAGAGGGAGGAGGAGCGGGAGACCCCCCAGAGAGGCCTCGCTGACGCTCGGTTTGCTTGCGGCCTGTCCAGAGGTGCGACGTGGGGTTCACGGCGAGCAGCCCACGTCGGCCCCCGAAAGTGACCCGGATCTTACGTCTGGGGCGGGCGGTGCAGACCCACGTCTCGCGCCAGTGAGCCTCCTCGGAGACGCCCCTGCCCTTGGCCAGTCGGGGTGGGGCTTGTGGGGCGGGAAACCTGAAAATGTGCCCTCGGCTACTGAGCTGACCCCTGAGGTAGGCGGGGCCGACTGCTGGCACAGGACGTGCTGGGGCTTTGACCGTGCGCCGTGAGTGGAGGGGAGAGTCTGTGAAAAAGCAAAAATACGTCTTAGAGATAACCCGTTGCTTAGTAGAAGGGAGCCCTGGGTTGTCGGACCAAATGTGAATGCAAGTCCAGTCAGCTCTCTGGGCAGATGCAGGGCAGCGAGGCCTGAAGCTGAACGGCCTTTTACCCGAGCGATGTCCCCTACAGGTGGAGATGCCCATTACTGTTGGCCATTCGCAGAGGCAGGTCGCCCTGAGAGGTCATTTACAATGACACAGAGGGGGCGACCTTATGCGTTCCGTTTCCATTAGCGAAAATTCCAGAATAATATGAAAGGGTACTAGAAATTGCCGGAAGGTGGTCAGTGACTTCTGTGTCTCTAGACTTCTTCTGAAGTTTGCTCCTTCGGCTTCTGAAAACAAGTGACCTCGGTTGTGCCCCCAGGTGACCAGAACTCAGCTTGCACAGGTGCAACTCGAGGGCGTGAAGGACCAGGCGTGGCCGCTGCCTGAGCGTTCGGGACGCCTCCGCCTTCCGCCCTGCCACGGGCTGTGGCTGCTTGTGTGGTTTTGGGGGTTGGTTTGTTTGTTTGTGAGGCGGTTTTAATTTGTCTAAGATCCGTCTTTCCGTGGCGAGTTTGCAAGGACGCCGGTTCCGTGTTAGACGCAGACCACAGCCGTGTGCGTGTGTGGTTCTGGGAGCCAGCGCTGCGTCCGCCATCAGCCTGAGCCCTTGGGGGATGGGGGGGGGGGGTGAGTCCTTTGGGTCAGCAGAGATTCTCAAGGAGGGTTATTGACTGAAACATCGCCTCCCACCTCCTGCTTATACTTCAACTACTCAGGTGCTCCATTTAAAGTCATAAGATAAGTGGTAGCTTGTTTTTGTTTTTGTTTTTTAAATTTGGGGATTTGGGGCAAAGCCCAGTGTCACAATACCATCAAGAAAAAATGAGACAGATAGCATCTTACTAGGAGATAACGGAAACACTGAAAGAGGAAAGAAAATGTGCAAATGGAGCGGGAGATTGAATTTGTACTGCACGGATTGGCTCCGAGGTCCATGTCGGGGTGAGCAAAGTTCCGTCGGGATAATGCAGTATCCCCAATGTGCTGTGGTTAATTTCAGGTAAACGATAGGTCGGTAAAGTCAGCGTTGCTCAGACACCCATGAATTCGTGCCCTGCAGCTTCCCTGTGTGACTGTTGTGTGTCCAGAGACGGGGACTTGGGGAACTTCACAGGGTCCTGTCCTCACCAGCTCGGTGTCGGAAGGCGAGGCCTACCATGTCGTTCTCACAGAGAAGTGAGAGGTGGCCCCTGTGGGCCGAGAGCTGCAGGGAGCCTCGGGAGGAGGCAAGAGCTTGCTCAGGCCCGGCCAGGGCGGCCAAGGGGCCCAGCGCAGCCAGACCCGTGGAGGACCGGTGGGGGCAGGAGGCTGACGGAGCTGTGCTCCATGCCCGGGCGTGGCGGTGCTCCCGTGGGGGCAGTGCAGTGGACCCCACCACCGAGGATCCGCTTTTAGGACGCGAGTGGCCTGATGGCGTGCTTGGGAAGGAAAGTTCTGCCAGACTGGAAGGACGTGGACAGAGGCTGGCCAGGAGGCCTGAGGACAGTCGGGGGCCTTTGACCCCCGATGAAGCAGAGGCAGGACAGCCGTGTGTGAGGGACATGCCCCGGGCACACTGAGCCAGGCCTGGGGAGCCCCGGACGAAGGGGGCGTGAGGGGGAGAGCGGAGGGAGGGACGGGATCGAGGTGTGTGGTCTCGGTGACTCAGAACCAGCTGACGCCAGCGATTCAGCTGGGGAGCCCAGGGGCGTGGGCCCGCGAGGAGCAAGGCAAGGGATTCTTCCATCGTAGGTTTGTGCTGCGCCCACGGGGAGCTTGTGGGGTGAGACAAAGGAGGCTGAGTTACAGCCACGCCCGGGGTCGGAGGGAGGAGGCTGGGGAGGAGAGCCACGGAACGCAGGGTGGAGATTGACCCTTGGGGGCAGTGAGGAGCCTCGTCGGACGCCGGGGACCTGGCTGGCGACGGGAGCCTCAGAGCACTTGGCCGCGAAGGCCTCATGACTCTACAGGACGGTCTAAGTACAGCAGCGATGCGTCGGGATGGCTCGAAAAGGACAGGTCATCCGTGCCGAGGTCATGACCACGTGTGCACTCCTGCCCGTGCGGACGCCGTGCCGTTCCTCACGCTGGTCCTGCAGCCAAGGCGGAGGAGTGGGATCACCCGGTCAGCCGTCCGCCCCACTCCTGCCCCGCTGCCATCTAATTTCCTGCATTTGCTCTTGTCTGCTTTGTCTTTGCCTCGGGGAGGCCCCCCTGCAGCCTGCAGTCAGGTGTGTGGCTCGGTGCCCCGCGGCTCCTCTGTCCTCTCATCTCCACGGAGCTGTCCGGAGAAGGGAGAGGTCTTTTCGTTACTTTTCATGCCATTATAAACCTTGAAAGACGTGTACATTTGCCAGTGACAAAGTAAATCTTCTTTCCTTCTGTCTCGGCTCGCGGACAGCACTCCTGGCTTTTCACACCAGACAGACGGCGTGGCTCTCGGGAGGGTCACCTGTCCACCCAGGAGTGCCTGCTTATAGAAAGTGCCAGCCGCGTCTCGCCGTGCTGCATTAGCTGGGCGCGTCCGCGGGCGCTCACGTGGCCCCCAGCGTCCGCCCTGAGCTTGTTTGGGGCGGCAGGCCAGCCTGTGAAGGCGGGACATCTTCTGCCACGGGGCCTGGGTTCTGTGGCACAGGCACCGGCTTCCCCGCCGTCCTCCGTCCCAGCGGAACTGGAGGTTTTGAAATCCTAAGCAAATAGGATACTCCAGAACTCCCAATAGAACAGCTCTTTTGGGAGAAGCTCGCTGGGCTCTGCGAACTCTAGCAGTGAGTCTTTATCATTTGTTCATACACAAACATTAAGTGCCAACTACGTGCCAGGTATTGTACTTCCCCAGGGTGGCCGTAGTGACCAGGGAAGCGCCGGTCCCTGCCTTCATACGACTTCTACCAATCGGGCAGGAAGAAGGTGGAGGGAGGGCAGACAGAGGGGTAAGACGCAGGTGGAGTCAAGGGTCATAAATGCTGCGGTCAGGGACCTACATGCGCCATGGGAGCGTTTGCACGGGGAACCTAACCCGTTTCTGGGCGTACCTGAGAGTGAGTTCTCGAGAATTAACCTTTAACTTGATGTTTGAAGAAGGAAGAGGAAATGTCCAGGCAAGACTTGGAATTGGGGGTCGAGGAAAAGTAGGAAGAGGGTCTGGACAAGGGCTAGGAGGTGGGTAAGAACATAAGACTTGAAAGATACTTCCTTGTGCCTGGAGCGTACACTGTCAGAGGCTCTGCAGACGAGGTTTTGCAGGGACCGAAGGGCCATTCTGAGGAGTTTCTGGGGTCCGTGGGAAGCCATCAAAGGGTTTTCAGCACGTGAGACATACCGAGTTTTGAGGAATGGATTTGGATCGAGCAAAGTGAGCCTGGCAGGTTCCTTAGGAAGTTGTAGTAACGTAAGAAATAGATGACGGTGACGGTTGGGGCTGACGGTGGCGTTGCTGGCAGCGGCGTTGAGGACGGTGGTGATGATACTGGGGGTGGTCAGGATGAGGGTGCGGGTGGCGGCGACCGTGATGGTGGTGACCGTACGTGCGGTGGCTTGGCTTAGGTGGTGTTAGTGCGAATGGAAGGGGCAGTAGCAGCAAGAAGTGCTTTTTGAGAGGCAGGAGCACAAGTCCCTGAGCTGCCAGGGCCTGGAGCCTTCCATGTGGGGCTACCGCCTAGGACAGGTGGCCTGTGAGCAGACCTGACCTTCCTCCTGCCCAGCATTTCCCGGAAGTCCGTGCTTCCTACTTGGAAAGGGGCGGAGGGTGAGACATTTTCAAGACCCCAGACCAGGGACGAAACCGGCCCAAATTCTAACATTATGTTCGCTCGCCCCTTCCTTCTCTGCTGCCGGGGAAGGATGGGAGAGCGGAAACAACATCGCTGATACCCTCACGCCTGGCCGGGCGAGGCCGCGTGGTCTCTGCTCGACACCCCGGAGAGGAGAGGGCGGTGTCGTCGCTGCCCGGGGGCTCCTTGCTGCGGGATCTGTCAGGGGACGGGACCCTCAAGTGCAGCCCCCGACCCCCCATGCTCCAGGCACACTGGTGACCCCCCGGGGTCTGTCCTTGCGCAAGGAGGAGCCTGACGAGAAGGCGGGCACGCGGCACACGCACCGCTGGGGCCTCCGTAGCACAGGCGGCCGCCTGGTGTCATCGAGGGGCAGGCGGACGGCGCGGGGGCGACGGGTTCGGGGCCACGCTCTCCTTCGTCCAGCCACAGGGCAGCCTTTCTTTTCTCTTCCTCGCCCGCCTCCCGCAGAAGTTCCACACACGTGCCTGGCTGCGTCCTGAGGGTTGGACTTGGAGCCAGGATGCCGGCCACCGCGGGCCGCGTTGCAGGGACTGCGTCTCACCTCGTGTGCCTGCTAAAACGCTCTCCGTCTCCCAGGCGACTCGATGCTTTCTCTGCCGCTCCTGCCCTCAGACCCTGTGGCCGGGACCCAGGCATTGTGGTTTTGCCACCACGCTATGGCGTGGTGACATTTAATTTAGTGCTTCTCATTTCAGAGCCCTTAAAAATACTAATTAATTCGCATAAAACCCCAGGAGGCATATTATTCATCTCTGTGGTGCCTTTCATGCTCGTCTGTTAATGGTCCTTTTTGTGCCTAGGTGGAAAGCGAGGCTAAATCATCTGTTTGCGACCCCACAGGAGAAGACCTTGGTGGAGCCAAGGTCAGCGATAACGAGTCCCTGATTCTATGGACGTCTCTGAGGAACGTCAGCCGTGGCCTCATGCGTGGCTTGGGAGAACAGCACTGCCCCGTGGAACTGATCTCGGGAGGGGTGGGTGGTCCTGCCCTGGAGCCGAACCCCGGTTCGGTCGCCGCGTGGGGGAGGGCAGACTGAGGAAGGCTGCGTGCTGTGGCAGCAGGAGTGACGCGGGGGCTGCAGCGGGAAGCCCTTGTCCCGTCCCCTCGGAAGGCGCCCAGCGGCCTGGGGCTGTGACGCGGGCGCAGGCCCCACAGAGCCGGCAGCCTGCTGCTCCTGGGACCTGGTGTGAGGTCTCCGGGTGTGGCCTGGTCCTGTGTTGGGGTGCCTTGTCTTTGAGCAAACTCTTCACCTCTGCGCAGGGGGCTTTCTGTAGCCGGAGGAGCGAGGGAGCCACTGAGGAAGAATTCACAAATTTGGAGGCTCCCCGATACCTGGGGTTTAGTGTGGGCCCTGCCCCTCTGGTTGTCTCTGCCTCGCACGGGCCGGCTGCCTGGCCAGGGCCGTGCTCTTGCGCCCGCGACTTCAGAAGCCTTTCTGACTCTGCAGTGTGTCCTGTTCTCTTTAAGGGTCGGTGGCTTTGATGCGCGTGAGCAGAGTCAGGCGTCCAGGGTGGCGAGCCGCGCTCCTGAACCAGGGGGCGCACGGCGCGTGTGAGCGTGACCTCCGGGGACCCGCCCGCCTGGCCGGGCTGTGGGCACGAGGCATCCCACCCTCTCCCCCTTCTGCCTGCGGCTCCGCGAGGCTCGGCTCTCTCGCGGGACGGTGCCCGGGAAGCCCGTTGGGGGCCCGTCGGGGCTGTGCGTGTGCTGCCGTCGCCGTGCGCCTGTGATGGTTCTAAGTGGGGGCAGAGGTGTCCTCGGTGGGCGTGATGGTCGACAGCGGGGATTACTGTTCCGCGTGTGGTGGCAGGAGGCCTCAGGAGAGAAGTGCCCGTGGGTTGGGGGGATGTACGTACGTGCGGTGAGATTGATTTCCTGTTTTCTTCACAGCGTCTAATAAAACCGCCACGGTCTCGGTCGGTGTCCTTGTAACGTAGCCCGGCAGAAGGGGCGGCGTGAGAGGGGTACGGCGCCCACCACCGCACCCCTGCCCTTGCTCTCCCAGCAGACCCTGCGTTCCCCAGAAGCTCCCCGCCACTGGCATCTGGTCCTCGCTGTGGTCGGAGAGGACGTCTGTCCCCGTGCACAGCCTCCTGCGAATTTGGGAACTTTTCCTTCGGTTCGATCCACAGCCGTTTTCTCACCCCGGTTGTGGAAATGCTGCTGCTGGGGAGAGGGTCTCGTGCACCTAAAGGCATGCATGCGGCATGCATGGCCCTGGCCCCCAGCGGGTGGCTCTGTGCACACACTACCGGGCTTCCCTCCAGGGCGATGCCCTGTTGCCGCTCTCGGTAGTAAAGGGAAGTGTTTTCAGTCGCCTTGTGCTCACAGGGATAATAAGTCGCGAATTCAGAACTCCTTTTAGCACCCGTTGAAGTTGTCTTGTGACTCGGCCTCCATCTTTACTCTTCCCTACGTGAGCCGCCCAGAAGCCTTCCCGGAAACAGGAAGACTATGTGCCCGATCCGCACGGCCCGGAGCGGGACTCCGTGAGGTGGGCTCCTGCCCAAGGCCGCTGCCTCCCCTTCAGCCCGCGGGCCCACCGCTGTGGCTCCTGGAGCTGAAATGTCCGGAGTACCTCCAGCTACTTCTGCCTATCCGGCCAGGACGCACTTTTAAAGTACTGCTGTAACACACGTGCGGGTGTTTAATTTACGGAAAGGCCCAGATCAAAGCGTCTGCCAAGACGGGGAGGGGTTTGCTGCCCCGTGTGGTCATCACAGCAGCCCTCAGTCACTGGATGGTCCAGACTCTGGGCCACGCTGGTCGCGTCACAGTGACTGGGGTGTTCACCTGGGTCCTGTGCTCCATTGGGGGTTTCTTCTGGGGGTGGGGATTTGGGGGATTTGAAAGTAGGCTCCACAGATTGACCCCATTCCTACCTGGTCTGCGGTTGTTTTTATCCTGTTTGTTTGCGGACTGAACTTCTAGATAGTTCTGCCTGTAACTCACTTTCCGATGGCACGGCGTGCTTGGGCGGATGTGGTTTTGGGGGATGTGTCCAAGTTATCTCGACAAGATGTTCCCTGTCTGCCCCAGAACTGGATTTCCATTTATCGGTTACCTTCATCTTGTTTTATTGGGCCAACGAAAATTCAGCTGGTTAGAGCGTTAGGACCCAGGACCCTGGCTCTGTCTCACTCTGAGCACAAATCCACGGTTCACCGATGGCAAATCAGGAACGTTGACGTTTATTATTTTCTTCACTGTTAAGCATGCAGATTCCAAATAGCAGAGTAGCAGGAATTAAGGCGAACAGGTAAGCGCCCAAAGACGTCTAGATACGCACTTCCTCGCAGTTCACTGGGATTCACTCGTGTCATGTCAGTAGCAGGAAGGACTCTCCGTTTTCCTTGTTTCATTACTAACGATAGAGGTCAGTGTCCGTCACATCAGTCCCTAATAACTGAGTGTGTTGTGTGCAGCCGTGGGAGGGACGTAAAGACAGAGCCCCATGACGCCTGGCCTCACGGTCGGTGGGAACCACACGGTCACACACGGACGTATAACAAACGGTGTGTGTGAGCCAGAGAAAGAAGACACGGGCGCCCCTGCCCCGAGGGTCCCGGCAGGAGTCGTGCACAAGAGCTGGGTGCTTCCAGAACACGCGGGTGAGGATGCTGCCCTCTGTGTCCCGAGCCCCTGCTCCCACATGGACCATCTCCGTGCGGGCCAGCCCTTCAGAGCCCCCACACGGGGGACCCACAGCCTCTGTCAGATTAGTTCACGCTGCCTTGGTGGTGAAAGTGAACTTGGAAACCTCGCGTACACGTGAGCCTTGTCTCGAGCCTCCTCTGTGACACCCTTACTTTACGAGGAGCATCCTGGCCCGTATGGAGGAGACATGGGAAGGGAAGGCCACGCGGCTGGACCCTGACCTGCGCCTCAGCACGGGGTTCTCAAACTGTCTGTGGAAGAACAGGGTCGCTCTCCTTGGGTTAGTTTGCTTACAGGCGTGGGGAATGTGGACAATCTGGAAAAACTTGTGTTG
This sequence comes from Panthera uncia, assembly GCF_023721935.1. NCBI lineage: Eukaryota > Metazoa > Chordata > Mammalia > Carnivora > Felidae > Panthera > Panthera uncia. The sequence continues at coordinate 2,027,400 of NC_064814.1, read as the reverse complement.
TGAATTTCACCATCCCGAAGCTTTCATATTTATGCATCCGCTGATAACTTTGGGACTGCGAGATACAGCCTGTCTCCAAGGGTCTCGTGTGGTTGATTACAGACTACTCCCGTGTGCAACGGGCCGCGTGTCCCCGCTGGTTTCTTCACCTCGACGCCTCATTTTCCTTTGAAGGATCAGGAAGCCTCTTGTCCTTGGAAGCCACATGCGGTCCTCAGGCCTTCTAGCTGCTTCCTGTCTCTGCTGCTCTCTCCCCGCTGCTCTTCGCACACAACGGGGATGCTTCCCCGGCAGCAGGTGCGCGGAGTGCCGTGCGGGCACGGGTGGCACCGGCCCGGCCCCGGCACTGTGTGTGCTCCGCGTTCTGACCGCTGCTTTCTTCGGGTGACGTCACCGTGTTACTTTTTATTTAGCTTTTCAAGTAAAGTTTTAAAAGTTCATCCAAGTAATAAACATACACGTTATTTTTAAAAGTCACCGCGTAATCCCTACCTAGCAGCAAACCCTTTTAGCTGTGTTTTTCTAGGAGATATGGCCGTCTTCTTACGGGGCATTCTTACGCTGCTCTTTATTGACTTACCAATTTGGGGCATTGTTTTGACGTCCTCGTGTGGCGTTAGAGATTCCACGCACGTCACGTCCACTCCGTCTTCCGGTGTGGTTCTAGATTTACTCAGTCAGTCTTCACTGGGAATTCACCACCGAATGGATATGAAGTAGGCCCCTCGGGTGAGCCCCACATGCCCGTCTCCCAGCTTCAGCATCACCACATGGCTTCGTTTCTGCGCTTAGGTCGGCTGGGCATTAGAACTGGTTTTGATGAAATAAAATCAGAAATCCAGGAGATGTGTGTCTGGGTATGACTGTGGGCTTTGTGGGGTAGCCCCTCCCCTCCGGCCTCCCCATTCCAATCAGACAGATCGTGGAGGGCGTCTGGGGGCGTGGGAGGGCTGGATGCTCGTGGTTTCCATTTCTCTGTGTTCCTGGCCCTTCTTGTGTGGTCGTGTCTCCATGAGAATGTCAGTGGCAGTTTCTTGGAAGCAGTAAATAGCCTGTTATATTTATGGGAAACGCATTGGATTTGGCGGTAAACTCAGGGAGAACAGATATACTAAGAATGTTGGTGGCAGGGCGCCCGGCCAGCTCGGTAAGTGTGTCACTCTTGGTCTCGGGGTCATGAGTTCGGTGCCGTGTCACACGTAGAACTTGCTTAAAAAACGATAAGAAGAGACTGTTGGTGTATCTACCCAAGTGGGAACATCTTTCCGTGTTTCAAGTCTCCTTCATATTTTCCAGGAGAATTTTTAAAAATGTCCTCATCTGGGTTTTTTTATGTTTCACGTCGTTTACTTCTGTGTGCTCAATCTTCTTTTCTGCTTTAGAAATGGGCGTTCCGTACGTTTACGTCCTGTAACTGTTCACTGTCGTGTGTATAAGGGCTGTTGATGTTTGTAGGTTCATTTTAGGCCCTGCTGATTCGGGGGGGCCCTTGGCCTCGATGGGTGAGGGTCCAGGCGGGAGCAGGTGGGGGCTGAGCCGGGCCGAGGTGGCGATGGGAGGGGCCGTTGGGGTCCCTCCTCTGTCTTCCTTTTCTGTCTGCGGTTCTCTTGCTGCCTTATGCTGCAGCCTCCTGCAGAGAGTTCTTCCGGAAGGATTGAGTGTTTCTGAGAAATACCTGGCATCCCAGCGGCGGTACGTTTTGCTCAGCGTGGCCGTGCGGCAGGCCTCTCCATCCCGTGGGACCGTCACGGTGGCTCCCAAGGAGCGTCTGGCGGGTGGGGGCACGTGCCCGGCAGCCTCTGAAAGAGCCGTCGCCCGCTTTCAGGGGCGGAGAAGCTTGAGCTCGCGTGTGCGGGGTCACGTGCCGCTCAGAGCAGGAATGGGGGGTGCGTCCCGGGTGCTCCCGCGAATCCACGGTGAGTTTCTCGATTTCTTCTCCCACAACAGGCCCGGTACAAGCAGAGCCTCGACCCGACCGTGGATGAGGTGAAAAAGCTCTGCACGTCTTTACGCCGAAACGCCAAGGAGGAGCGGGTCCTCTTCCACTACAACGGCCACGGGGTGCCCAGGCCCACCGTGAACGGGGAGATCTGGGTCTTCAACAAGGTAGGAGCTCCGTCCGAGGTCCTTGGGAGCCCCGCCCGTGTCTCCCTCTGCCACAGAACGTGTCTGCGTGGGAGCTCGGCCACGGGTCCCGTCCGCCCGTGGCTCCGCTGCTGTCCAGACCCTGCCTCTGCGGACCCGGATGTGGTCGGGCCGGACAGGGCGGCGGGCCCGCCGTGTGGCGGGGACCCGTGGGATCGTCTCCGTGTCAGCGGCGAGGCCTGGGCAGCAGGCTCGAGGTGCCGGCTCTCGTGCCCGCGTGGCGGGGCACCGTCTGGGCCACGCTGTCCGGTGTGGCCCTCGGGTGCGCTCTCCCCACAGGAGGCAGGACTCGCACGGTCGACACGGTTTCTCAGGTCAGGCGGAGTCTTCCTTAGAGAACCCGCGAGTTCCTGACGAAACAAAACGGTGCACGGGTTCCAGAGAGCGCCCACCATGACACCTGTGGACGCGGCCTCTGCTCTGCCCTCCCCAGGGCGGTGCTCCCGCCTCCAGCTCCTCCAAGGCGACACCCCTTCCGCCATCTTCCTGGCCGCGAGCGGCGAGTGTCGCGCCCACCCTGTGGTGGGGCGGCGGCTACGTCCTCTCGGCTCACGTGGCGTGAAAGGCAGCGCCTGAAGCGTGCAGGGTTCGACGCCATGTGGCCACCGCCGGTTCAGAAGACGCGCCTTCAGAGCCCCTGTGCCCTCCTCAAGTGCAGCCTCCCTTGTCCCCGCCAGGATCCCAGTGGATCTCGAGTTTACCGCGACCTCGCTTTCCTTTACGGTGTCCCCGCTCTCGTGTGGCTGTCCAGGCATGTTGGTTCTGGGTGCGTTCTGGTTGACGAGACTGGGGTCCTTCTGTGCCTGCCCCTCTCGCTCTGTGTCACGCTCTGAAGACCGGTCCCTGCTGTCCCTTCCCCCTTCCCCCAGTCCCCTGCCTCTGGCTGTGGGGACGTCCCGGGACCTGCTTGGTGCCTCCTGTGCAGACAAGCTTCTGAGTGGTTGTGTCGTCTTCCTGTCGCACACTGCCCAAGTGTCTTCCGTTCCCCACCTTCTTCCCCAGACTGTGGTCAGGGTTTGTCCTTTCTGCGCGGTGTGGGGGCCAGCGCGGGTCTCCCCGGTGGCCGTGCCCTCGAGCGCCCTCTGCCGTGCGTGCCGGCCGTGGAGGCTCCTCTGCTCGAAGTGCCAGCTCCTGCATCTGTCACCGGGGTTGCTGCGTCCTCTTCTCACCGATTTGAAGGGATCCCTCGTCTTCTGGACGGCAGCCCTTTGTCACTGTCAGGAATTGCGAGCGTCCTCCCTGAATCATGGCTTGGTGTCCCTTAACGGACAGGAGCTCTTTACGTCCAAGCGGTCAGCTTGGTCAGTCTTTCACTACGGTGCGGACGTGTTATGTCTTTAAGAAGACTTTCCTCGTGCCAAGATTTAAAAAGTATGCTTTTCTTTTTTTAAGTTGTCATTTTTTATTTATTTTGAGAGAGACAGAGTGCAAAATGGGGAGGGGCAGGGTGACAGAGAGAGAGAGAGAGAGAGAGAGAGAGAGAATATCCCAAGTAGGCTCTGCAGAGTTCACACAGAACCCAACATGGGGCTCGAACTCACAAAACCGCGACACCATGACCTGAGCCAAAATCAAGAGTCGGTCGCTCACCTGCCCAAGCCCCCAGGCGCCCCCAAAAGTATTCTCTGTGTTCTTCCACAAGGGTTGTATTTTCGTCCATTATATTTAGGTCTCTAATCTACCTGAAACTGATTTTGTACATACTGTTATGTAGGAGCCCATATTCTTTTCCCCCCTCCAGTGGATACCTACCTGTTCCGTTACTATTTAATGCCGTCTTTGAACGAAATCGAGTTTCCATAGTGTGTGGGCGTGTTTCTGAGCTCTGTTCTGCTCCATGGGCCCTGCCTCTGTGCCAGGAAACTATTTTAATGAGCGTAGGTTTCCAGTGATTCCTGGTGTTCGGGAAAGCGAATTCCTCCTCTTTGTTCTTGTTCAGTCGCGTCTTGGCTGTTCTTGGTGCTTTGATCATCCAGGAGACTGTTGAACCAACTTGTAAATCAGTGGATTAATGATGGGGGAGATTCAGCGTCTTTACAACGTTGAGTCTACCAAACTGTGTTCTTTTTTAGGTGTCTTTCAGTAGTATTTCATAATTTCATACAAGTTTGCATCATTTGTTAGATATATTCCTAGATTCTGTATATTTAAAAAAAATTTTTTTAATGTTTTTATTTATTTTTGAGACAGAGAGAGACAGAGCATGAGCAGGGAGGGGCAGAGGGAGAGGGAGACACAGAATCCGAAGCAGGCTCCAGGCTCTGAGCTGTCAGCACAGAGCCCGAGCAGGGCTTGAACTCACAGAGTGTGAGATCATGACCCGAGCCGAAGTCGGACGCTCAACCGACTGCCACCCAGGCACCCCGATTCTGTATATTTGTGATGTTATAAATGTTTACTATAAAACCTGTGTTCTGTAAGGTTTTGCCAAGGAGTATGGAAAGGCTGTTGATTTTTGTACGTTAATTTTATGTTTATCAGTTTTGCTCTTCTCTTACCATTTCTTGTAATTTATCTGTACACACTTTTTTGTTTTCTTAGTAGATATTTGGTGGGTATAAAATAACAAATAACAAGAAACTTAGCATCGATTCTGTAGTATCATTTACTACAGAGAGCGTGTCCATGTGCTTCCGACCGTCTCAAAGCTGTGGTTTTTTTTTTTTAGTTTTTTTTTTAAACATTTATTTATTTTTGAGACAGAGAGAGACAGAGCATGAACGGGGGAGGGGCAGAGAGAGAGGGAGACACAGAATCGGAAGCAGGCTCCAGGCTCCGGGCCGTTGGCCCAGAGCCCGACGCGGGGCTCGAACCCGCGGACCGTGAGATCGTGACCTGAGCCGAAGTCGGACGCTCAACCGACTGAGCCACCCAGGCACCCCTTTAATATTTATTTTTGAGAGACAGAGAGAGAGAGACAGAGGATGAGCGGGGGACGGCCAAGGGAGAGGGAGACACAGAATCGGAAGCAGGCTCCAGGCTCCGGGCCGTCAGCCCAGAGCCCGACGCGGGGCTCGAACTCACGGACCGCGAGATCGTGACCTGAGCCGAGGTCGGACGCTCAACCGACTGAGCCACCCAGGCACCCCTTTAATATTTATTTTTGAGAGACAGAGAGAGAGAGACAGAGGATGAGCGGGGGACGGCCAAGGGAGAGGGAGACACAGAATCGGAAACAGGCTCCAGGCTCCGGGCCGTCAGCCCAGAGCCCGACGCGGGGCTCGAACCTACGGACCGCGAGATCGTGACCTGAGCCGAGGTCGGACGCCCAACCGACTGAGCCCCCCGGGCGCCCCTCAAAGCTGTGTTTTGATAAGCAGTGTTTGTTGGTTTTGTTTGGGATCCAGGATCCAGTCCAGGTTCACACACTGCCTCCGCGGATATAGGTCCTTCTTTGCGTTTTTTCCAAGTGAAATTATTTTATTATCGTCTTTTTGTAGTGGGTTACTATAGTTACACGTTGGTCTTTTAATAAATTATTATTACTCATAATCTTCAGTTTTTGGAGCAGTTTTAGTTTTATAGAGGAATCGAGAAGGAGACTTTGCCTGCACTCTCCCTGCCTCCCCCGCCCTCAGTTTCCATTATTAAGGTCTGGCTTTGGTGTGGGACATTTGCCGCAGTTCGTGATCCATTGTCGGTCCAGTGTCATTAACTAGCTTCCAATGCGGCATTGATCCAGTGCCATTCGCTAACGTCCATAGTTCACGTTAGATCACCCTGCGTCGTACGTGCTCTGGGTTTTGCCGGATACGTCATGGCACGCACTCACCATTACGGTGCCCTGCAGGGTAGTCTGACTGCCCTAAGAATCCCGTGCTCTCCTGTTCGCCCCTCCTGCCTCCCCTCCCCGCCCCTGGCAACCACGGCCGTCCACCGTCCCTGTAGGTTTACCTTTTCCAGAGTGACATTTAGTTGGGATCATACAGTGTGTAGCCTTCTAAGATTGGCTGTTTTCAACAAGGAGTGTGTTTCTGTGGCTTGGTAGCTCATTTCTCTTTACCACCGAGTAACGCTTCATTATCTGGATGGACCACTATTGAAGGACATCTTGCTCGCTTCTGGTTTTTCTTGGCTGTTGTGAATAATGCTGTTATAAACCTGCGTGTGCGGGTCTTTGCGTAGATGTAAGGTTTATGCTAATTTGAGTAAATGCCTAGGAGTGCCATTGCCGGATCAGATGGTCTGTTCGGCTTTCTAAGAAATGGCCAAATTGTCCTCGGAGGGGCTCCATCAGTTCGCCTTCCCAGCAGCAACGAGAGAGAGTTCCTGGCCCTCCCCATCCCACCTCCCGCGTGTTGTTGCCAGTGGTTGGACGTCGGCCCTTCTCATCAGGTGCTATCCCATTGCTGTCAGTGTGCTATCAGCTGCTAGCTCACCGGTGCTATCTCGTTCTTGTTTCAACTTGCCTTTGCTTAATGACCTGCTGTGGAGTCTTCCCAGGTGCTTAGGGGCCATCTGTAGCCTTCTTTACCCGTATCTTTGGCCCACTTTTCAACAGGGCTGTTTGCTTAGTCACTTTTTAGAATTCGTGTTGTGGTTTGGATACAGGTCCTTTATCAGATGTGTGTTTTGTAAAGACTTCCTCCCCCTCTGTGACCGACTCCCGTTTCCATTCACTCAACAGTGCATGTTGTGTTGTCCGTGAACCCAGACCCGTTTTCTCTACAGTGTCCCACATTCTAGTTTAATCTGGCTTTTTCATAAGTTTATATATCACACTGGATCGAAAGCAAGACCAAACTTTGTGTGTCGTGCAAATAACTAGTCGTAAGAGCGCTGAGGGGGCCAAAGTACTAATCGGGGAACGGATTTTGAGACACGAGTGTTGCCAGAGGTGAAGAGGGACATCTCACAATGACAAATGGTTAGGTCATCAGAAAGACGTAAGCTGTCCTGGATATGTAGGTACTTGATAGGAGAGTTCAAAATACATAGAGCAAGATTGCCAGGAGCAAAGAGAGGAAGCAACCAATCCATAATTCCGGTTGGGGCTTTGGATAACCATCTGTCAGTAATTGATAGGTTAAAACTAAGATTGATGATTAATAGTTGTCTCACAAAGAAAACTCCAGACATAATGTATTTTTTCTAGTGGAGAAGAAATCAGTTACTGATAGAAAAGACTGGAACAGTACTGTCAGTCGCTGTGAATCAGTGAATATAACGCCTGTGCCCAACGGCTGCGGGGTGCACATGTCAGGTGCAGGGGGGTGTCCTCCGAGAATGGCATGTCTCCATGGGGTCTGAAGGACTGAAATCATACAGAATCTATTCTGTGACTACAGAAGTTGGCCTCGTAGCATATCTGGAAAATCCTCAAACATTTGGAAACTGAATGACTCGTGTCAAAAAAAGATATGACAAAGGAAAGGAAAGAAGAGTCCAGATGGAAGAATAATGAAAATAAGACTTGCCAGAATTTGCGGGATGCAGTTAACGCAGTGCACGCATGGAGACGTATGCCCTTAAATCTTTTTGCAGAAAGGCAGAAAGGTGTAAAGTTAAAATCTCAGTCTCTCCTTTAAGAGACTAGAAAATGATGAACACACTAAACTCACAGCAAGTAGAAGGAAGGAAGGAAATAACGGCACAAATCAGTAAAATAGAGAACGAGCAGTGGAGAGAGCTAACGTAGCTCACTTTTTTTTTTTTTAAACTGACACGTCTCCAGCAAACCGATCAAGAGAACAGAGGGGACCCAATCCACACTTAGAAATGAAAGAGCAGACGTCACCACCTATCCTACAGATATCAAATACACGAGGACATATTAACGTTTTATACCATTAAACTTAAATTAGATGGGACATGCCTTACAAAATGTGACTTGTCAAAAGTGACCCAGGGGCACCTGGGTGGCCAGTCGGTTACTCTTGATTTCAGCTCGGGCGGTGGTGCCGCAGTTGTGAGGCGGAACCCCGCGTCAGCTCTGGCCCCACATCTCCGTCTGTCTCTGCGCCTCCCCCACTCGTGCACGTGCACAGGTACGTGTGTGCTCTCTCTCTCTCTCTCTCTCAAAAAAACCCCAAAATCCCAGAATGAAATAGAAAGCCTGAATAGCCCTGTATCGATCAAAGAAATTGAATTTGTAGTTGAAATTCTACTTAAGGTTGACTCTTGGATGAATGGATATTTTTCTTTCCTTTTTTTTAACGTTTATTTATTTTTGGGACAGAGAGAGACAGAGCATGAACGGGGGAGGAGCAGAGAGAGAGGGAGACACAGAATCCGAAACGGGCTCCAGGCCCCGAGCGGTCAGCACAGAGCCCGACGCGGGGCTCGAACCCGTGGACCGCGAGATCGTGACCTGAGCCGAAGTCGGCTGCTCAACCGACTGAGCCACCCAGGTGCCCCTGGATATTTGTCTTTCAGTATCGTCTTACTAGCAAGATGTTTCCTGATTCGTGAAGCGTAAGGTGTACGGGTGGCGCCAGAACTGAGGAGCGAGTGCCCTGTGTCTGTACTGCATGCCCGCGCCGCCTACGCCAGGGACTCTGAGGTGCGGGTCGCGGACCCACAGCAGCAGCAGCAGCCGGGCCTTGGAACTTAGGAGAAATGCCGGCGATCGGCCCCACACGCTCCATAAATCCGGTTTTCAAATGGTACAGGGCAGCAGAGAAATCAGTTAAGATTTTATATCTCTTAACATCAAGGGAATCATGTATTTTTTTTTTTTTAAACCTTCAAGCTCTTATAAAGAAATAGTCCGAAGTCTTCCAGCACTCCTGAAGAAACAGAATTTTTGCTGACGGTCTTCCTTCAACAAACAGAAAGTGCCAGAAATCCTCAGAAAAGACAAGTCAAGTTTACGATGAAATTACCAGCTTTGTTTTCTTTCTTTTTTTTTTTTTCTTTGCTGCTCTCAATATGGATAAAGTAACAAAACAAATGCTACAGGGGACCTGGCACAAATGTTGCTCTTTACAAATTATAAGTGTATGTTTTTGATAATTATGCATTGAAAGGCCTTTGTGATCCATTTTTCAGCAGGATCAGTAACGAACTGTACGTAAGGCAGAATAAGAATGTCACTGTTTGATGGAGACATGCAGGTTCAAAAACCAGTGACTTGTATTATTTAAATAATACTTATTTAGAATTACTCGGGGAGCGGTCGGTCATTTAACTGTAATCAAGGAAAGGCAGAGGAAGTGGCAGCAAAGCCACCGCGGCTTCGGCCTTACGGATTCGGAGGGACGGAAGTTTGCTCGTGGCTCAGGCTCCGGAGCTGCGGACCGCCGCACCCGGTGGTCAAGCCCCGTTCTTCGGCCCCTGCGGCGCCCGGGCCGGCCCCTCCCGCTCCTGGGCGGCCTCTGGAAAGAAGTCCTGTCCTCGGAGGACAGCCGCACGCATTACCCCACAGGGCGGGGACACGGGATGACTGTCCAGATGCAGCCGCGGCTCTGTCTCTGGGCCCACGGGGAAGTGTGGCCCCGGCAGCAATCCTGGAGGGCCCGCAGGAGGAGGCCACGTCAGTGTGGCTGGGACTTCTCACCCACACTTGGAGACTTTGGCAGAAGGTGCACCGAGTGTCTTCTCCGAAACGGGGACGGCTTCTCTGGAGGCGCGCTGCTGTCCCCGGAAACCCCACGCCCTTCTCTCCCGGCCCTTGTTCTGCTGCTGCCTCTGCCACTGACTCGCCCGAGAAGACAGTCTGATGAAGCAAGGGGACTTTTTTTTTTTAATGTTTAATATAACCTGACAGATAAAATGGATTGTAATGAATAAATTATCCGAACCCTATTTGTATTTCTTTGTCTGAAATGAAAGCATGGCCTTGAATACATTTTTTCAAGAGAAAGGAGAGCGGCTCTGGTGAGGAATTCTCGCTACTTGTGGCTTTGATGGGGGGTGGAGAGCTGAGCCCCTGCCTGAAAGCCTCGGGGTGCTCCGGGCGCCCTCTGTGCACGGGGGGGGGGGGGGGGGGCCTTGCACTTGTGCAGCCCGTCCAGGGTGGTTCCACCGAGACGACGTGGGAACGTGCCGTGGGACCAGAGAAACGGTTGTGCTCTGGACGCTGTTCTTCCACAGCTGTGTCTGCGATGGTGCAGGCCGCCCTTCGGGGGTTTGCAGGGCGGGAGCTCTGGCCCGAAGCTTGACCAGCCGCCCGGGGTCTTTCTGAGATGGGAATGAGATCTACATGCTCACGAACTAATAAGACTTGGTTCTCAAAGGCCGTTTTCCTCAATGTGATCGAACGGCGTTGATTTTCTTCCTTCCCGGTGGGTGCACACTTCCACGTTTCTGCACACACAGCTAACGCGTAGGAGCCGGCCCCTCCTCAGAGGCAGCGTGGGTGCGTGTGCCGCGTGCAAGCCTCCCTCGGTGGTGGGCGTCCCCGTGGTCTGTCTCCGGTGAGAGTCCCTCCGTAACGAACAGTTGTGAAGTGGAAACAGTTTGGAGAGTCCGAGGTTTCTCGCGACGCTGCCCCCCTCGGATGAGCATCAGAAGATGGGGAAGGTTCTGGCCCCCAGAGGGACTGGGTGGCCGAGGACCCACTTGAAGCCTGTCATTGGCGGCCGGCGGTCACAGGGAGTGGAAGGAAAAATCATGGTTTCCTAGTACGTTAGAGCTACGGTATTTTAGCGAATTGCCATTAATTAACTTTGTATCTCAAACGTTTTTCAAGAAACTTTTGATTCGGGAGAAATATAAAGTTTAGATTTTAGCTCAGAAGGCAAGGCCTGAGAACACGGTCTGCTGAAATGTATTTTACGTCACGCCTCTGTGCTGTGTTGGGGCCTTGTCGGCCTGTCCCCGGAAGGCACTTTCCCGACGGTCAGGCGGATGAAGTGGTGACGGCAGTGTGGTCAGGACCCTGCCAGCTGTATTTGGCCGCTCCCCGCTGAGCCGAGGACGTTGTGGGCGGCAAATAAACCGCACACAGCGTGTTGCCGGCAGGTAACAACGCGATGAATTCCCGGGGGTGTGGGGATGTCCCTGCCCAGTTAAAGGGCTCTCTTTGCCCTTCCGCCCCCCACCCCAGCAGCGGGGGCTGCACGTCAGCAGGGGCAGGGTGGGTGCTGGGGAGCGGGCGCAGAGAGGGTCTCTCTTCCCCACCGTCCCCGGAGGCCCTCACGCACGTTCCGCTCCGCCCGTCGGAGAGCTTGCGGAAGCCTTCTTCTGCAGGTGGCGCGTGATGCCTGCCGGTTATAAATATTAGAAGGATGTGGGAGTGTATTATGGTAAACCCTGGAGATGACCCTTTTCCTTCCTCTTAACAGTTTGAGTGCGTCTTGTCTTCTCAGAAAACACAAGTAATTTCTGTTCTGAAGGATTCCAAGAGCGCACGGGTACCAAAGGAGCAGGAGTAACACAGCTCTGTCCCTAAACGCGCACCTGCACCGCCCGGCCCGAGAGGACCACCCTTCGTGGTCCAGTGCTGTCCTTTCGGTGCCACTGATCTGGGCCGCCCGTCCCACGGACACGGAGTTCTCGTGGGCGGAGCAGCGCTCGGGTGCTAGCCGTTTGTGCGTCACGCACACAGCCCTTTCCTCTTCTTCCCACAAGATGGGACTGTCGTCTGTGCGATGTTCTAAGACTCGCGCCTTCGAAATCATGGCAAGCCTGGGGTGTCTCTCTATGTCAGCACCCACCAGCCAGCTCAGTCTCCAAGCGGTGCACGGCTTGAAGTGCCGCGTGCCACAATGTGGATGTATGTGGGTCACTCCTGCGCTTACCTGGTGAAGAGGAGGAGGAGACAGAGCTTAGGCCAGCCGCCTCCTCCCTGGTGGCATTTACATAGCTGGCAGGTTTTTACCAGCAAGAGTACCGTATGTCCTCGCACGTACATTTGTCCGTGCGGATGTAACTTTTCGTTGGATGGACACGTGCGAGTCAAAGGCTTGTACGTTTGAAACTTGCACGTGAAAGTGAACGGCTTTCTGAAAAAGCTTCCTTATTTACACGCCTGCCAACAATAAGCCGATGCCCTGTGGAACACCTGCTGATCTGTTCATCTTTTACATTTCTTTCCGCTCTGCTGGATGAAGACAAACGCAGAGGCAGATAGATGGTTCTCGCCGTAATCTGTGTTTCCACGATCCATCCAGAGCGTGAAGCTCTCTCCCCAGTCCTCCATCACACCCGCCGCTTCTGCGGGTTGCACGTTTGTATCCTTTGCCTGTTCGCGTGTTCCTTGTTTCGTCTTCACTGGTCCGAGCAGAAGCTCATACACACGCGCCCTCCAAACATCCTGTCACGTGCGCGGTGCCCACTGTGTTCTCGAGTTGCTTGTCATTGGTGTGTGGCTTATCAGATTTATATAATTTTTATCTTATTGTATTTCTCTTTAAGTCTTCTAAGTTTTGTGAATTAAGAGGCCTTTCTGGCACCAAAATAAATAAAAACCTTTTATTCTGTTTTTATGTTTAGTTTTAAAATCTATCTAGGGGTGCCTGGGTGGCTCAGTCAGTTGGGTGTCCGACTTCGGCTCTGGTCATGACCTCGTGGCTCGTGAGTTCCAGCCCCATGCTGGGCTCAGAGCCTGGAGCCCGCTTCGGATTCTGTGTCTCCCTCTCTCTCTGCCTCTCCCCCACTCACGCTCTCTCTCTCTCTCAAAAATAAATAAACATTAAAAAGAAAGAAAAATCTATCTAGATTTTTTTTGTACATAGAATCTCAGCAATATTGAATGGCTAGTTAGATTTTACAGTATCGCGTACTGAATCGTTCATTCTTCACGGAGTTAAAATGCCACCTTCGTTATAATTATATATGCGGGTCTATTTCTGGACCTTCTCTGTTGATTTGTTTTTCTCGTCCTCCCTAATACCATCCTGTAATTACCATAGATTTATAGTATATTTAATATCTGCCAGTGCAAGTCCCTGCTCGTTATTCTTCCTTTAAAAATGGTGTGTGTGTGTGTTTTTTTTTTTTTGCGCTATTCTTGTGCATTTCTCTCTGCGCTAACTTTAGAACCAGCTTGTCAAATGCCATCAAGGAACACTCCCGCTGGTATTTTGATCGGCCGTGCACTCACTGCATAGATTCGTTAGGGAAGCGCTGACATCCGTAGTATCTTCCGGCGAGAGTATTTAGAGACGGCGTTTCCAGCGTTCTCTCACGTAGTGCGGTGACGACCGGCAGGCCAGCAGAGGAGGGCGGGGTGGCGAGGCGACGTGGCACAGGATGTGTGTGCCCCTCCCGGGGTCCAGGTGTCTGCTCCCTCGCGCACACACACCTGTGTCCCCAGACGTGGCCTCATCCTGCGATCGACAGATCTGGTGCTATGCTGCGTGCGTCGAGAAAGCCTCCGCCGGCCAGCCTCGTGACAGACTTCCCTCGGGCCTCTGGTTTTCTGTCCTCCGTCCTGTTTTCCTGTTGCGTTTAAACAATCCTCCTGGCGCTACCAGAGCCCACGTTTGTGGCTCCACTGTGGGAAACACGGCCACCTTCGCTGTCAGCGTGCAGAGTTGATTCCCGCCAGCATCACCACTCACCTGTCCGTGCCGAGGAAGGGCGAATAAGCGAAGGTGCTCCGTGCAGAAGAATTGCTTAGACGGGTTGCCTTTGAGTGAGACTTGTGACCGTCTCGCTAAAGACGAGGAACGTCCTTGTCTGCGTTTACCAGTAATCACTGCAATGTTTTCGAGCACTGAGCGGTACAGGCTGTCCAGAAAAATACTGCTCTTAGCGGATTCACGTTAATAAGTTACTGCTGTGTGATTTTGCAAAATCAGAGGGCCGAATCCACTTGTGTCCCCTCAGTGTGATTGTTGAAACCATCTGGAGGTTTAAGTGCTTACGGGTGTCTCTGAAGCAGAAGGTGCCGTGGGGAAAACACGCACGTCGGAGGGGCCTCGGCAGCTCCCCTGAGCTCATCCCCCTGACAGGCGGGGCGCGCAGCAGTCCCATAAGCACACCCGGAAGCTACAGAGGCAACTGGTGTGCACGCGCATCCTTTAAGTTTGCAAGAGGAGGCTGTGCTTTGGGTCCCAGGGGCGGGAGCGGAAGGTAAACGGAGCCCGTGTGGTAGGACACAGGCAGGGGAGTCCCGCTGCGGGGAGGGGCTCGCGTTCCCAGGACGCAGCCAGCCGCTGGCACCCGCAGGGGAGCTCGGGGGCGGGGCCCTAGACCGCGACGGCCGCCCAGCACTCGCGCCCCCGGGCAGGCGGCGGGCGGCTGTTACTTGCAGCGTGTAGAAGCAGCAGCTCGAGACCGCCCCGACCACCGGGCCCCACGTGTCCTACCTTCCTCGTGGCGCGGGTGTGGGTTGGCGGTCCAGTCCGGGAGGCCTCACTCCCACGCGCCCCGTGTTTTGTTTTCCAGAACTACACGCAGTACATCCCCCTGTCTATCTATGACCTGCAGACGTGGATGGGCAGCCCGTCAATATTCGTCTACGACTGCTCCAACGCCGGCTTGATCGTCAAGTCCTTCAAACAGTTCGCCCTGCAGAGGGAGCAGGAGCTGGAGGTGAGGCCCTCGCGCCCCTGACCGGTGTCCGCTGCAGGCCGGGGCGCCTATGGGGGTGGGGGCCGGACTCTCCGCGGGGCTCCCCTCGTTCTCCCACTGGGAGGGCTGTCCCAGCGCTCCGGGCAACGTGGGACATTCGATGACAGAGCTCGGGAGGTACTCGGCACAGACTTACGGGCGTATTTTTAACGTCTCATTCTACTTGGTGTCATTTAAAATTTTTTTTTAATGTTTATTTTATTTTTGAGAGAGAGACAGAGACAGAGTGAGCAGGGGAGGGGCAGAGAGAGAGGGAGACACAGAGTCCAAAACAGGCTTCAGGCCCCGAGCCGTCAGCACGGAGCCGGATGCGGGGCTCGAACTCACGAACCGTGAGATCATGAGCTGAGCCGAAGTCGGACGCTCAGCCGACTGAGCCACCCAGGCGCCCTGCTTAGTGTCATTTCGAATGTGACCATTAGTTAAGTGCTGACATTTCTAGAGTTGGTTTGTGCTCCAGTGGCCTCTGCCTCTGGGATAAATGTTAAAATAAAGCAGATTTTAGGAGAAACGGCCCCATATCTGGGCATAGCCATCAGTTCTACATCTTTGTTATTGTCCCTGTTGTGTGTGTGTCTGTGTGTGTGTGTGTGTGTGTGTGTGTGTGTGTGTGTGTGTATGCACAGTTGTGGTTGCATGTGTGCACACGTTTGTGCACATATGTGCATGTGTGTTCGTGGTTGTGTTTGTGAGGGGTTGTTTGCGTGTGTGCATGGCTGTGTGTGTGCACGTGTGTGCACAGTGTGCATGTTGTGTTTGTGAGTGCGCACGTGTGCGTGTGTGTGCATGTTGTGTGTGTGTGTGTGTGCACGCGCGTGCAGAGGAGCTGGGAGAGCCAGTACAGCGCTCTGCTCACGAGCAGACATTTCACTTGGTTGTTTTAGTTAATATTTGATGTTGGACCAAACAGTGAATTCTGAAGGGAAATTGTGGAGGCATTTTCAATTAAGAGACCTTCATCCCGTGGCCTGCATGCGAGTGTAGGAATAGAATATTCTGCAGCCTCGAGGGGGTCATGAATTCTGATTGGTTGCGGTGCAGGAAATTCTCAATTCCGGAGCAAAAATGGTCCTGAGTACATGTTTCCTCCAGCCTTTTTTGGTCGATTCAATTTTAATGTATTGTTGTGCTTTTCGTGCTTCATCAGAGGATGTGGCAGAAATAATCAGCAATAACATCTGAAATTCTGCGTGGTAGGATTTACAATGAACACGTCACACACTTGAATATTTTATATTTATAAATCGAGTCCCTGTGCAGGGCATCGCATAAGAGAGACTGGTAAATGCAGTGCCCTTTGACCTCGAAGGTAGAGTCCCGCCCCTCAAGTCCTGAACTTGCATTTCTGCGATAAGAGCGGGGGCGGGGGGACCGCGTCTTGTGTTGTCTGATCGCTACCTTGTGTTTAGGCCCTTCACCCACGTCTACCCAAGGGACGGCTTATCCCATGAGCGCTAAAGTCTCGTCAGGTAATGAATATGGCAATAAAAGGTTTTCTTTTTACATTTAAAATATGTAAGTAAAAATGCCAGAGAATGCCGCCCGATTTTTATCCCAATTCACGAGCTTCAGGGCGGTTAAGGAGGGCGGACCGCCGGCCTCAGCCCATCGCGGCGCGGCGGGCGCAGCCGGGGCGCGGACCTCGCCGCACCGTGCGGGTCCCCTCTGCCGGTTCTGTCGTGTTCTCTGCATGTCGCCACGGCTCACGCAGCCTCAGAAACCGTTCATCTGGTTGAGCGCGACAAAAAAGATGTCCACGCGTCTTTTCTGGGGGAAAAAGTGTGTGATTGACTCACTCCTCCCGGGGGAGAGCAAACGAGAAATACGCTATGTGAGGTGCTGGATCCGTGGCAGCACCAAGTCGCGCCGCGTGTCTTGCGATCAGCTCTCCTACGTGTGTTCTCTCCCCTAACGACCGCGTGCTGAGTCTCGCGTGTTGCCACCACACTAACTACGGCTGGCCGCTGTCCAGCTGGCCTCTCGCGTAAACAGCAGCAAGTCAAATGATAAAATTGGCTCCCACCTAATATCTTAATGTTTGTTTTAGCCGTTTCATCGGATGCTGGACAAACAGAAGTCCTCTGTAGCCGCTTCGCTTTATTCTTCTGAGAAATTCTTACCTCCTCTTCCGTGGGTCAAGTGCCGTCAACTTACAGTAAGCACGCGGCAGGCGTTTTACGGGGTAGATGGTGATGTGTGAGCTAAGAGACGTTGGCAGGTAAAGTGGTTTGTGCCAGTGTTGAAAAGGCAGAGGGTCGGACGATCGCACGGAAGGCAGGGAGATGGCGGCTCGGGCTGGGGCGCCTCGGCGGTGCACGCAGTGGTGCAGGGGGGAGGGCGGTCGTCGGCTCTCACACTGGCCGTGGCCCCATCTCGTGGCGGGACTGGGAGACCGCCCCCCCCCCCGAGGAGTGCGACAGGTGCAGGGGGCGGCACCTCCCGGGAGAGCATGGCACCAGCACGGCTCAGAGCCAGAGGCTGGTCACAGCCGGAAGGACGCACCCTCCGTCACTCGGGCATCTTCCGCACGTGTCATTGTGTCACGTTGCTTTGCGACTTGAAAGTTAGAGAAAGTCTTCAAACCCCTCTCCTTTCAATGTCTCTTCACGAGAAGTATTTTTAGGATTGCCAGATTAGCATATGGCAGGACTTGAAAGATCAGGCAGTCCAGAGGCCAGTGGTGGGGGAACCGAGCCTGGCACCACACCTCCCGGCCAGGGCCCCACGCCCTGGCCTTCTGGTTCCCCCAGCGAGCATCTCTGTCGATGCAGACAGTATGCTTGTGCTGGCACTGCTTGATTCACAGATTTGAGGTGATCTGTGGGCTTTCTGCTATCATACAAACCAAAACAGAGCTGCCGTCACTTCTATTTAAAGAAGTGGAGAAATTATGTTGAGTTTTGGTGGTAAAGACGCGGGGTAGCTCTGAGTCCCGTTTGCTGTGTGCATGAGTGAGTTCTAAAGAGCGCCAGCGGGGGGGGGGGGGGCCACCAACCACCGCCCCCCACCCCCCCACCCCCCGCCGGCCGTCTCCCCACGGCCCTCGCGTCATGTCCCGGTTTGGGGTTTTCTGTGTTTCGTAGCCTTTGCAGATTGAAACAACAGCTGTGTGTTTTTGCTTCTGGCTTCATCAGGAATCAGTCACATCTATGGTTTCGTAGCTCTGCCACGTTGACTTTTACGGCAGCCCTCCGTTCCCTGCCTGTGACGGAGCCCCGGGCTTTGTGTGTCGGCCGCTTCTAAAACGTGACCGACGTCAAGCCTTGACTCCTTGACCGCATCCACGTAAACACCTCATTCGGTGGCTAAATCGGGTGCTGTGGTTTCCGTTTGTGTAACGGTTTTTGTTTGCTTCTTGGATCTTCCTGGAGACTTTCTCTTTTCTTCTTGACTTAGCTCTTTAGCGTTTCCCGGGTTCCCAGATTGGCTGGGATTGCGTCACGTCTCGGAATGTGCCTTGCCCGGAGGGTCTTCCTCCCCGGCCCCCCGCTCCTCGAAGGCGCCTCCCGGAGCCGCCGTCCTGGGCCTCCCTTCATTGGGAGCAGCCACTGTTTTCCAGACCCCCCCGCTGCCTCTTCCTTGGTTTTTCTCCTTCCTTCTGGTAGGGCCGACTCTCAGGTCACGACCTGAGGAAGGATGCGCGGGGTGAGCTTTCCCAGCCCTTCGGTGTCCGCGTCTGGATGCTTCCGGCGGGAAGGCAAAAGCAGCTCACTGTTGGTTTGCAAACACGTAGCGCTTGGTCGTCGTTGGGAGGGCCTGGGAGGCCCGCAACAACGTTACTCACGTGCGGTCGGGGGGGCAGGCCGCTGTCACCCTCCGCTCTGGCACCCTCGGCCGGTGGTGTTTTCTCCTGACGGTTGCGGCGTGTGGTGCGTGAGGCGGGAAGAGGCGGGGCACCCCTGCCCGGCGGACCTCCCTTCTGTCTGTGGCTGGCGCTGGGTGCCCGGCCGCCGCCGTGGTTGGGGGCGGTGGGCGGGAACGGAGTGGGGGACGAGCGTCTGCAGCGCTGTCGTGTGCGGGAGGCCTGTTCCCGCTCGGCCCGGAAGACGCCCGGGAGGCAGGTGAGTGCACGGGCGTCCGGGGGCGGGAGCCGCAGCGCCCCTTCTCCCGGGGACAGGTGGGGCTGAGCCGCGTGCCCGCCTCGGTCCCGACCGCCTGTCCTCCTCGGCGTGGGACCGCCGCTCGGGTGGTTCTAGGTGGCGGCCGCGGCGGGGGCCGCGAGCGTTTCCCCGGGAGCAGCGGCCACGCGCCGGGACGCTTCCCGCACCGCTCGGTGTGGCGCCGGGCGGCGCCACGTCTTGTCTTCCCGCTCGCCGACGCCCTGCGAGGCTCTTCCCGCGACGCCTCCGAGTAAACCCTGATTCTGCCCTCCGTCCTCTGCACGGTCTGTGCGACCCGTGCCGCCGGCTGCCACCGGCCCGCGGAGACCTGCCGCACGGACGCCCGTGTTCGTGGCGAGGAACAGACTTGCTCCTGCAGCATCACCGAATCCACGGTGACGGGACCGCCCGACGATCTTCCATTCGAAACCCCGCGTGTGAACGTCATCCTCACGTATCCATCGCTGCGACTAAACCTCACGTCAGGCAGCTAAACTAAGTGATTCTGACGAAAAGCGACTAACGCCAGAATCTTCACGTCTCCTCAGGACACGTTAGTTACGCGTGCATCCGCACAACTGACGCGCCCTGTCCCGAGGTCTCACTGTCCTTCGCTGCTGCCGGAGACAGACATTGTGTGGACGCCCGTGGCCTCCCCAGCCAAGTCTGCGGTCCGTGCCAGGGTCATATTCGTGGCGCCCGCGGGTGACCCCCAAAACCACAGGTTAGTTCCCAGCTTGCCCGGAGAGAGGCACGTGTCGTGACTGCCATTCGCTGCCTGGAATCTGCTCTCCAGGCACTCGCCACGGGCACGCCGGGCGCTTCGGGATACGGCCCCGCCGTGTAGCTTCTGCGTGGCTCGGGGCGCGTCCGGCTCCAAGGTTCCAGTCGCCCCTGTCGCCCCCAGTCCGGCTGCAGAGGAACTCAGAAGGCGGTTACCTGATAACTGCGTCAACGTTGTCCTTTAGGCTTAAAATGATGCTGATTTGTGGGTTTGTAAACGGCATCCCCTTCTTTTCTCAGTTGCCTCCATTTCCCCAGGTACTAACTTTTCTCTTAGGTTTACGTGGACTGTTGTGTTCGATGCTACAGGCTTGAGAGGACTCTGTGCCATCTGCCAGGAGGAATGGAGAGAAACCCCCGTGTGCTGGTGTTCGTGGGCGGAAATCGTCAGGGGAAGCGGCCGGGGCTGCGCTGTCCGTGGGGCGAGGTCACCGGGCGGGGGCGTTACATTCCTGGGCTGCCGTGGGCCACACTCGCTGC
This sequence comes from Panthera uncia, assembly GCF_023721935.1. Classification (NCBI taxonomy): domain Eukaryota; kingdom Metazoa; phylum Chordata; class Mammalia; order Carnivora; family Felidae; genus Panthera; species Panthera uncia. The sequence continues at coordinate 2,007,430 of NC_064814.1, read as the reverse complement.
TCTGCCCTGCTTCACCCAGGTTCGTCAGTAACTCTGTCTAGCGAAGAAGGTGCCAGTGCTTTCTGTGGAGGGCCGGTGCGGCTGCTCAGCACACAGCTGAGCCCTGGGCTGTCCTGATGACAGGTGTCCCGGTGAGCCCGCATTTCCAGCCCACGCCACGCGAGGCTGTGGCCGGTGATCCCCCTTCCCCTCTGCGTCTCTGCACACACTCTGGACGGTTTCATGCCCTTTTCCTAATGACAGCTGGCCAGGTTCACCCCTCTCCTCCGTGCCTTGTACTTTATGCACGGTAAGCAGTAAGAATTCACGACAGCAAAGGTTTTCAAAACAAGGTGTTAAAGAAACGTATATATACCTGGTATTCGCTCTCACACACAGAACAGAAGAGAATTTCACTTGTAACTTAAAAAGAAATTCTGCCATTTCAACTGTTTATAGGAGGGTGAGGAGGGGCTCATCTAAAAAATCCAGCAGAAGCCCCTCTAATTGGGATTCTCACCTGGCTGGGGAGACGAGTGGCCTCCATCATGGACATAAAGGACCCAGTGGGGCAGGCCGGCCCTCTGGCTCTGGGGGGGCTGCCCAGAAGGGGGGAAGGCTCGTGGGGAGGCAGCCTCAAGGGCATCGGACGGTCGCTGCCAGCAGGCCCGGGAAACGAGGGGCCGTGGAGGGTGGGGAGGGCTGTCTGGGGAGGCGCTGAGCAGAGCTGGGCTCCCCGGGCCGAGGCCGCGGCTGCTGGCCAGTGGATACGGCTCCCGTTCACTCGTGCCGCGTGTGCTGTTTGCAGAGTGTTTTGTACGCCACCCTGTCGACAGCCTGTATGACGGGAGGAGCTCCCCGGGGCTGGGACCCGTGCCCCGTTCCTCCTGTGGGGTGTGTGGGAAGCTGGGCTTCTCACTCGGCAGCTTTTACGTTCCTCGCCCATAATGCGAAGGTCTGGGGAAAAAGGGAAGTGATTTCTCTGCGCGAAGAGTTTCGGAGCCCTCGCGGCTGAGGGTGTCAGGCCTCCCCTTGGGCGAGCGAGTGTGTCTGTGGTCACTCACCTTTCAGGGTGCGGCTCCAGTTCTGCCTCCCTTGTGGGCACTCCCCGGGTCTGGACGCTCCCCGGGTCTGGACGCTCCCCCGGCCTGGACGCTCCCCCGGCCTGGACGCTCCCC
>NC_064814.1:1964278-2006263 GCF_023721935.1 Panthera uncia | reverse complement strand
CTGGACGCTCCCCCGGCCTGGACGCTCCCCCGGCCTGGACGCTCCCCCGGGTCTGGACGCTCCCCGGGATCTGGACGCTCCCCAGGATCTGGACGCTCCCCCGGCCTGGATGCTCCCCTGGATCTGGATGCTCCCCACGTCTGGATGCTCCCCCAACCTAGGTGGTCCCCGGGTCTGCACACTCCCCACCCCCCGGCCTGGATGCTCCCCAGGCCTGACTGCATGCAGCACTGTGTTACACGGATAATTTGACAATTAATTATATGTCATTTTGCAGTGTCTCTTCTGTTGGCGTTGTCGGCTGTAAGTTACATCTATTATGTAAACCTGTCAGGGTTGCCTCGTTTGAGGTAGATGTTCAGGAAATATTTACAGATGTGGCCTCGTAGGTAAATATACATCTGAATAAACTCCCTTTAGTTATTTTCTTTTGATACGTTCATGATTCATCAGATATGCTTGGTCTTGGAATGGCGTGCATGAAACATAAAAAAAAAAAAATGATAATCCAGATTCATGAATATAATATACTATTTGCAGCCATCATAAAACTGGGAGCTTCTCCGAGGGTAAATCTAGAGTTTAATCCTTTCAGCTCCTGGCTGGCACCCTGGGATGCAGTGCAGGACCCTGTTCCTGACCTGCTCCCTCCCCCGGGATCTCCCCACCGCCCACTGGGCTGGAGCCCAAGGAACCGAGGTAATGGCCAGGCATCTCTCGCAGAGACCTCGGCGGCCCGGGGCAGTGGGCCTTCTCTGGCAGCCAGAAAAATGGCTGCATTAAACAGGCTGAGCACAGAGCCGTGCTGGAGGAGAAGGGCAGGTGGGAGGCTGCCGGCCCACCCGGGGGTTGGGGGGCGAGCAGACAGGTGGTCTCTTCACACGCAGGTCAGAGGCCAGGTCACCGTCCCTGTTCCTCTCCGGCTGTGTATGGTAGCCCGATGTGTGCAGCATAGCACAGGAAAGACACAGGAGGCGTGTGACTGCAGAAGAGAAAATTAAACCGTCTCCTTTTGGAGACAAAACGATTGTCTGTGTTGCAGTGTCAGTCGTAAGGATCGAATTGACACTTACTGAGCCCCGCGCCCGGCGGCGGCAAATACACATCCTTTTCAAGCGTCCGGGGAGCATTCCTCAAGGTATAGCATGTCCTGGGTCGTAAAACGGGCCTCGACAAACGTGAAGTAATTGAAATCAGACAGTACGTTCTTTGACCAGAGTAGAATCAACCAGAAGTCAGTGATAGAAACACAACAGAAACACGTCGGAGAAAAATTAACAACGGGTCAGAAGTTCCTACCTGTGTTAGTCCATCGGGACTCCAGAAGGGCTTGTGAACAACAGCAGTGCGTTCCTCATAGCTCTGGAGGCCGGAGCCCAAGACAAGGGGTCCAGCGTGGGCTGGCGGGGGCCCCTCGCTGTGTCCTCGCGCGGTGGAAGGGGCTTCCCTAACTCAGGCACGTGTCCCCCTCCCGAGGCCGCACCTGCCAGCGCCATCACTCTGGGTTAGGATTTCGGCAGCATTTTGGCAGAGCACACACATTCAGACCGCAGCACCACCTCAAGAAGCTATCAAAGGAGAACCAAATAAACCCAAGGTAACCAGGAGAAAGAAAATAACGGCCGTAGGAGCAGAAATGATGGAAAGTGAAAACAGCGAAAATCCATGAAGCAAAAGGCTGCTTCTCAGGAATCATCAGTAACCTACAGCCAGGCCGACGAACAGGGAAGGAGAGCGGAGTCGGGATCCTGCCGCCATTAAAAGAATAATAAGGGAACATGTGGATAACGCTACACTCGTAAGTTTGACGACTTCGAGCCGTGGGCCGTTTCCTCTAAATCCACACGCCCGACCAAGATGAAGTAGATAACGTGAATAGTCCAATAACCACTGAAGACGTTGACCTTGTAATTTAAAAGTTCCTGAGAAGGAAGTCTCCGGGTCCGGGTAGTTTGGAGAGTTCTGCCAAACATTTACAGAAGCATTCACACCAGTTGTATACAGAGCTCATCCAGAAGGTGGAAAGGGGAGGGCATTTTATTTCCCTGATATCGAAAGGGACACGCAGTACAAACAAAAAAAACAAAAACAAAACACTTAAACCCTATCTCTCACACACTTAGATGCAGAAAGCCTCCAGCAAATAATAGCAGATCGGTTCTAGCAATCTATAAAAAGTTACACTCGACGACTGGGGGAGTGGGGGGGATTCATTCCAGCTGGGCAAGCCTGGCTTAGTAGTTAAAAAAATCAATTAATGTGATCCAGCGCACCGGCGGACCGGAGAAGAAAAGCCGTATGGTCAGATCAATTGATGCAAAAAAAAAAAAAAAAAAAAAGTACTTGACAGAATCCAGCACGCTTTTATGTTAAAAAAGGAAAACCTCTTAGCAAACCAGGATTGGAGGGCACCGTCTTCAGCTGGCTAAAGAGCGTCTGTGATGAACCGGCCGCTGTCATCATACTTCTGGCAGGAGACCGTCTCCCCGCCAGGATGAGAAGCCGGGCTGGGTGGGGTGTCCGCTCCCTCTGTCCTCACTTCACCAGAAGGCAGGACGGGGACGCCGACACCCGCCAGGGAGATGAAGCCCAAACCACAGCGAGGCGTGCTTCACATCTACCACGCCGGCTAGAACAAAGGTGGGTAATTCTAAGTGCTGGCAAGGAGGTGGCGGACCGGGAGGCCGCACGCTGCTGGCGGGACCGTACGGTGACACAGCCGCTTTGGACGCCAGCCTGGCGGCTCCTCGGATGTTAAACTTAGAGCCGCTGTGTGACCCAGTGATTCCCCTGCGGGCTCGTACCCAAGAGAACTGAAAACATATGTTCACACAGGCAGTGTTCATAAAGCCAAAAAACAGAAGTTCTCTTCTTGAAGTGGAAGGGTGCGGAATTTCTCAGTATCTCCTTTTCTTCGGTTGCTGACTCTCTGGGAGTAGAATTTGGTTATACGTTCTGATGAAGCATCCTCACTGAGGCCCAGAATGACTCCGGAGCACCTTCAAAACTGTCCGGCGGCTAACAGCTAAATGGCTTCAAGCTCTGGTGGTTCGTTCGGGCGAGCTCTCGGGGCAACTGTGGGAAGCTTGCTGTAGAGGGGCTCTTCCTCTGCCCTTTGAAGGGCAGCCCCGAGGGCTCCTCCATGGCCTTCCTCCAGTGAAAGGGACTCCCGTTCTGGGGAACAGGTAGCCCGCAGCCACAGGTACCGCTTGGTTGTGAAGTTATTACTTAACTGCCTGCTACGCGTAAACTCCCGTAAGTCACGTATAGAAAGTGACGGCCGCTACTTTTCCCTGCCGTCTTCAGTGCAGTGTCTGTCCCGTGATAGAGGCCCCGTTCCCGTCTGCAGGGAGCTGGGCCAGCAGCACACGGAGTCCTCTAGAGATCCGTCTCTCTCTGAACCCTGCGCGTCCCTAGGAAGTGGGCGTCGCTGAGTTGAGAAGAGAAGCGCTGCGAGCCAGAAACGGCCTTGTCGCCGGGTAGATGTTATTCTCAGAACTTCCCTCGTTGGAGGCCAGGAATTACCAGTGCGCGCGCTCCTGTCTCGTGTGAGTATCTGTATGTGGAGAAAGAAGCTGCACGATGTCAGAGTTTTATTTAGAAAACGAGAGAAGCCCCTTCCCCCCGCCGCCCCCCCCCCCTGCGGCCCCCAGCAGCCGCACCGAGCAGAGGGAGCGGTTCCCGGCCCTCCCGAGCGCCAGGCGACCCACACGTGCGGAACAGTCAGCAGATGCCTCTGCTGGGTCTGCTTGCCGTGCATCCCATCCGAGGACTTTTCTGGACCCTTCCCAAATCCTCCAGAAGGCTCCAGTGAGCTCTGAAAGTCGAAGATTTTTCTTGTGTTCGAGTCCCTAGGTTCCCCAGGAGAAACCCCTTTGGGTAGAGGTGCGTGTCGGGCGTGCCCTTCGGTGAGGGTGAGCGCCGGCTCCCAGCTGGCGCTGTTCACGTCCACGCCTGGGCGGCTCTTGGGGTTCTCTGAGGGAGTCGTTCCCTTGCACGCGGGCTGTTTGCAAAGACTGAGTTCGATTAAAAGGCCACCATCTTGGATAAATACAAAAGCAACACGATGTGTGGGAAATGACCCCTGCACTAAGATAGGTCAGCGAGCCTGAGAAATGATGCTTCGTTGGTGGAATCCTTTGCCTTGAGTGTCATTTAAAAAATGTTTCGGATCCTAATTATCCCCAAAGTAGAGCTTTCATGTGCCTTCTGTGCGCCCGGCGGCGTGGTGGGAAGGAAGGGGCCGTGACGGCGCACTTCCCGCCGGATTCCCGCTGAACAGCTGTGACAGGTTGCCTGAGACCGTCAGCGGCTAGACCTGCCACATGGCCCCCGTTTACACCGCGCTGCACGGGGCCTGTGAAGGGGTCGGGCTTTCTATCAATGCCCGTTTTTAATTGGGAAATTTCATTTCTAGTAGATGTACTTGGGATAAAGACGTTTCTCCGTGTACCTGCCTCCCGTCCATCTTTGGCGTCCACCGAGCGCCTCCTGAGCCTCAGGACTTTGCAGGCTGTGAGCCAAATGCTGGGGGGGCGGGGGGGCACGAGGTGCAGACCGAACAGCGTCGCACGGAGGCCCTGCTCTGCCTCGCCACCCGGCAGCGCGGTGGGAGCACCGCCTGTGGACCAGACCGAACAGACTTCTGCACGCCTCGCGGAGGCCTCGCGAAGCCCGCCGAGCTCCGCCACGGCTGCCGGCTTGCGCACACCCACCTCCTGAGCTCCCTGTGGGTGGCGTTGGCGTGACTGAGTGCTCCCCTCCCGAGAGGCATCAGATCAGGTGCTCAACGGAGGAGCAAGCGTGGGAGAGCCCCGGTGTCCGCACTTGTGGCTGAAGGGCCTGCGCGTCCATTCCCAGCACCGGTAGAGAGGAAGCTTAACGGGGAATCAGACCGTGAACCAGAAAGCTCAAACCCGCGGACCTCCAGCGTCTCCGCTGTGAAAACGGACAGCTCTCTGCAAAGGAAAATAAGAGTGTGGAATCTAGTTTGTACGTAACAGCCGCATCTTCCCACCGAAGTCCCGCTGTGCTTGCCCTTCTCCGCGCCGGACTCCACGGAGGTTTGCCCGGCCCGCCTGAGCCTGGCCGCCCGGTTCCGGGACCGGGGAGGGGGCGCTCGCACCCAGTGCCGAGGCCCAGAGCGTCCCCACGTCCCTGCCCCAGCCTCTGACGTTTCCCCGAGACTCGGGCCTGAGGGGCTGCCGACCCACCTGGCACCTGGCACCCGGACCCGTCGCCCTTCTGGGCGGGGTTGTCACAGCGGCCCCCGGGGAGCCCGTCTCCCCTGGGAAGCAGGTGCCCCGTCGTGCTGAGCTGAGAGCGGGAGCCAAGGAGAGGATTTGGGGCGTGGATCTGCTGTCTCTGCCATCTTCGCTTTAAAAACCCAGTGCCTGGTGGCTGCAGCCTGGTGTCAGTATTCGGTGCTGCTGAACCATGAGCTCAAAATGGTTAAAGTGGTCGATTTCATGTTATCTGTGTCTTACCACAATTAAGGAAGAAAACCCATTCTTCTGAAAGTTGTATTTTAATTAAAAAATTTTAATTGCCCTTATTATGAGGTCTAGTAGAATTTCTATGGATTCTGGGCTTAATGCTCCTGTTATGGACTGGGTTGTCGATGAAACCACAACCTTCACCACCTCCCATTTGAGAAACGTTGAGATTAGAAACAAGGTTTGAGCAGCAGCAATCACGACGGCCCACGTCCTTGGCACTGTGCTGCGTACCAGTGAGTGAGCGTGGCTTCGCGGGCGTGGGATCTGAGTGCGCGGGGGCTGGTGGGCAGAGCCTGCGGGGCGCCCCGTCTATGCCCCGGGGTTGGGGGTTCCACGGGGTCCCGGGGGGGCCGACGCAGCACGGGGACCGGGAGCAGCCTCTTGCTTGCGTGACCCAGGCGCTGACCGAGTCCTTGGGGGCGCCGTGTCCTCATCGAGGAAGATCTCTAAAAATGGAAATACGGCGTACCTCATGGGGGGCGTTTCGAAAAGCAAATGAAATAGTGAACGTGACAGAGCCTTGAGAAGCGTCAACGACTGTGCGGCCGCGAGGAGCAAACACTGAGATTCACGCTCAGCCCGTCCGAGCAAGGCGCGACGCACAGCCGTGGTCTGCGGGGACAGGAAGGAGTCCTGCCGCTCTGGGGTGGTCACCCAAGGACCCCCGCAGGTGGCAGGAGGCCGCGGGGCCCGCGTGCTCCCAGTCCTCACGGCGGGGCGGGGTCAGAAGGCGCCTGGGAGCTGTCACCCTGCTTCACTTCCTGGATTGCAGACAGGCTGGGTTATGACCCGCGGTAAATAGTTTTCATTCCGCACAGGTCGGGGCTGTTGGTGAGTGAGTGTCCAGGTACTGGACGTTGTGCTGGCCCACAGAACCGGCATTTTGGGCCCACATCATCACTCAGGGCCGCCGAAGCCCGGGAGACGTGAAGCCCCTCCAGCGGCCCTGAGTGGGCACGTTTTGTCCGCACCTTCCTTGTCCCCTGCGCCCAGCCCCAGGGAGGGCCGCCCTCTGCTTCCCTGCCCCGGCTCCACGCGGTGAGCCGTGGGAGCCCTCGCGCATTCGGCCGGCCGCGTCCCTGAAAATGGCAGCAGGACCCGTGGTGGGGTGAGCGGGCCACACAGAGGTGCAGCTGGGGAGGGTCTCCCAGGCCGTGGCGGAGGGAGCGGGTTCGGTTGAGTGAGGGTCCCAGACGTCGGTGAATTCTGCCGCTCTTCACGAGGGTGTGCGGAGGCCTCGCGTCTGACGGTTCTGTGTGTGATTTTTAAGAAAACTTTTTACTGCGTCACATCATTTTAGATTGACACTCTTAATTAGATTTCATTTAGTCAAAAGTTAAATGCGTGCACCCTCACCATCGGCAGTAATTAGCATGGAGCCTTTCTTCCTAAAACTTCAGTGAGTTGGAGGCCCCTCTTCCGGTGCCCCTGCCTTCCAGAACCTCATCGAAGGAAATACCAAGCAGATATTACTTTCCCTGCCCTAAAGAGAAATTAAATTCTGCATTAAAACGAAACAAAACAAAACAGAAAAACCCTCTTCCCTGACTGCAGAGTTAACACGCCTGTTAGAAGGACTTGGAGATGTCACATGAGGCTAGGGGAGCGTGAGACCAGCCGGCCCACCGCCGGGCGAGGGGCCATGTGCTCCCCAGGCTTCCGGCTGTGCCGGGTCAGTGGGTCCGCCGCGCTCAGATTCGCCCTCTGCACTTGGGTGGTGGTGGTGCTGGTGCTGCTCACCCCGTAGGCTGGACGTCACCCCGTGTCAGTAAACACACCAAAGTAAGTGATGCCGGACAAGAGACTGAGTTTTAATTTTTTTTTTTTTCAACGTTTTTTTAATTTATTTTTGGGACAGAGAGAGACAGAGCATGAACGGGGGAGGGTCAGAGAGAGAGGGAGACACAGAATCGGAAACAGGCTCCAGGCTCCGAGCCATCAGCCCAGAGCCTGACGCGGGGCTCGAACTCACGGACCGCGGGATCGTGACCTGGCTGAAGTCGGACGCTTAACCGACTGCGCCACCCAGGCGCCCCAAGAGACTGAGTTTTAAAACAGACAAGACACTGAAAGAGCCCTGGAGGGAACTATGCTTGGACGTTGGTATGATCAGAGTAAGGAAGGACCTGCGCACGGAAAACCGTAAAGAACTGATGTGCCAGGGACCCGGCCTCGCAGTGTCGGGGGAGGGACCTTGGTAACGAGCGGGAGGCCGCACCGCCCCAGGGGACTCCACCGCGGCCTCTCTGCAGGGCCTCAGGAACACCCAGGGTGTGCAGCCTGCCTCACGTCTCGTCTGGGGCCACATTTCCAGCTGACCCTGCACTTCTCCACGACCCCTAAGCCGCTCTTTGCCTTTAATGTTCCCCCTGCAGGTTGCTGCCATTAACCCGAACCACCCGCTCGCGCAGATGCCCCTGCCCCCGTCCATGAAAAACTGCATTCAGCTGGCAGCCTGTGAGGCCAACGAGCTCCTGCCCATGATCCCCGACCTCCCGGCCGACCTGTTCACGTCCTGCCTCACCACCCCCATCAAAATCGCCCTGCGCTGGTAAGTAAGTGGCTCCCGCCGCGTCCTGGGGTTCCCACGGGGGTCCCGAGATGGGTGTGAACTCAGCCTCCGGAGGCTGAAGCGTCGGGCGGGCTGCACATGCGGCCGGCCGCTCTGTGGTTTCCGGGTGCGCCCTCTCCACACCCGACACCCGAGGGCGTGAGCTTTGCACACCGGTCGCTCTGGAACACAGGCTTGCGTTTGAACGCAGGGAGGGCCGTCGTGACGAGAAGAGCCATTTCGCCCCAGGCTACAGTCGGAGTCTAATCTTTCAGTTGATTCAGGAAATCCAAATTCTTTCCTGCCTCTGGTCTTTGTAGAAGTCCAGAACTTTCCAGAGCACGACTGAGGAAATGGGTGGGCCTTCCAAACGGTGGAACCTGCACTTAAGTCCCGCCAGTGACGCGGGACCTGCCACGGGACGCGGGTGCTCTGGCCCCAGACCCAGTTTGCCAGTTTTCTGCTGCCGGCCGTCCCGTTGCTCTTTTAGTGTCTATTTTCCATTTTATGTTTTGCTGAGAAGCTTGTCTAGCTGTTGTCCAGCCGGGAGAGGGACACACGTCCGGGAGGCATAGGGGAAGCACACGGCTGGTGGGTGGTGTTCACTGTCTGCTGGGTGGGCCCTTTTCAGGGCTTTCTCCGAGGGCGGCCTGGCACACAAACCCACAGACCCCCCGGTCCTTCCCACGAGCCCAGAGAAGCAGCTGAGACACGTGTGGACCCTGGGGGCTAATATAATAGCTCAGCAACAGGCCCCTGGGGAGACCCCTGAGGGCTGGAGCTGCTTGGTTGGACAGAAGCTAGAGCAGTGTTCCCAGTCCGCCCAGGCCCCCCCCCCCCCCGTGAGGTCGACAATGCTGGGCTGGCGGAGCAGCTCCCCTCTGCCCCCCCGAACCCCGCCCCCCGCATCCCAGGGCTGGGGCTTGCCCCAGGGAGCCTCCTGCAGGGTGACTTCCCCGTGAGGGGTCAGCAGTGAGGGGGAGCTGCCCAGAGGGGCTCCTAGCCGCCCAGCTCAACTGCCAGCTGACAGGTCCCCCGCTGCGCCCCGAGAAGCAGAGGTCGACCCTGAGGGGCACGGCCAGCGCGGGACAGAGCTGTGGAACGGCCCCAAGCAAGTTGTGTGCACGTGACGGGGATGAAGGAGGGAAGACTCTAGAAGCAGGAGGCAGGACTGTGAAGCGGGAATCTAAGGAAGAGCCCGGTGGGGGCAGAGGTAGGAAAACGATGATGTTTGGAAGGAGGAACACGGCAGGTGGGATCCGTGGCAGGAAAGGGATCCGTGGCAGGAGAGGGGGCCGCAGCCCGCATCAGCTGGAAGGGCGGCCGCAGGAGGGAACAGAGAGGGCAGGCGACACAGAGAGAAACGGGCGCTCCCGTGTGCAGGGAGAGGTCGGCAGAGGTGCCGCTTCCTGAGGGTGACACGGACACGTTCTCCAAACGTGGAAAGAAGCGGAAGCTCAGGCCAGGAGGACACGCGGGCTCCGCACCGTCACCCACCCCCCTGCGGGCGCAACTCTCTCAACGAGGCTTTTTATTCACGAGGCCGGTCCTGAGTTTTTCTCCGTAACTGTCGGTGCTGTTTGGCGGTCGCCAGGAGAGGAGGAAGGGCCGTTTAACGTGATTCTGTTCATCATCCAGGAAATAATTAACTGAGCTCCGCTGTGTCCTGAAAACCCGCACTAAGCGCCATAGGAGACGCGAAGTTGTCCTCACAGATTTACAGTCTGGCCGAGGACACAAGCTGCCTTGAGGCGCCTGAGTGTCGCGGGCAAGCGTGGCCGGGGCTCCCGTGTGCCCAGGGGACAGAGAATCTCTGAGGGCCAAGGGGACGAGGGAAAGCGTCCTGGGGGAGACGCAGCCCGATGGGGGTCCCCGCAGGGGGCCGGGTTTGAAGAGGAGCAGAGGGGCATCGCGGACAGGCGGCTCACAGCCCCGCCGGCTCCAGGGGTGACGCGCGTCTCTGAGAAGAGCAGGTCATCGGCCCAGGAAGCTGAAGAGGTGTAGGTGAGGTCAGGGGTGGACCGGCGTCGGACGTGGGTTGCTCTGAATGCCGAGCCCCTGACCTTGACGCGGAGGACTGACGGGGAGAGCCCGGGGGGTGTTTGCGTGGGAACGTGACTTGATAAGAGCGCCGAGGCAGCTACTCTCCCAGCCCGATCCGGTCCCCGTCCGATCCCTCCCCGTCCGCTCCAAGGCGAAAGCGGGAAGGCGGAGGTCTGCGGGCAGTAGCCCCCACACGTGCGCCTGGACTGTCCCGGGGGCGGGCCTCGTTTCCACTCTCTGTCCCGCCTCTCCCCCCAGGGTCTCCTGCCCTTGCTGCCTCTGCGCGCTGACTCCCGAATGACGCCGGGAGCCAGGTGTGCCCAGGCCTCCGCCCGCCCTGGGCCGGGGCTGTTTGCAGGGCCTGGCACGGGGCATTTGTGCGGGTTTTCGGGTGGGCGAGTGGAGATGCATGCAGGGAGGGAGGAAGGAAAAGAAAGCAAGAAGGGCCTGAGCGGGAATCTTCGGCCCCCACACCTGCCCATGTCGCCGCCCCCGCGGCAGGCGGATGTCCTCGCCCGTGTCCCCGACGTGCTCCCTTCCACCCTGGTCGGGAGGGACTTGGCGCCCCTCACTCACAGCTGGGTGCCGTCGAGCCCGCCCTCTGATCGGGGAGCGGGCTTCACTCTGCCGCGACGGGACGCGTTGTCTCGGGAGCTGCCTGAAATCCTGTCGGGAGTGAGGCTGTAACTAAAGCTTGTAAAAGTAACGTCTGGTGGGAAACACAGGGAGAAGCGGCTGCAACTTACATGGTTCCCGTCGGGGGGGGCTTCGGAATCAGCGCGCCAGGGTTGCAGGCGGTGGTCATCAGCAGGGTGTGTCTGGAACAGTCGGGCACTGCCCGGCGGGTCTGTCTTCGCGGTAAGCCACTCTCTGCCTAACGGGTGAATCGGATGGCGGCTGCGCGGTCCTTAGCCCGTGACGGCGACAGACCACGATCCTTGGAAGACTCGTCAGGCGAAACGTGTGCTCGTTTGTAACAACCGGTCAGAAACCACCAGCTTGTCTTAAATGGAGAAAGGAAAACAGCCTGGTGGGTAGCGCTCATTCGTATTTCCAGGGTTAAGGTTTGGTTTTTCATTTGCAGAGTCAGTATTTTCCAACTTAAAGTAGGATGTACATTCCTTGCAGAAAACTTGTAAAAAGTAAAAAGAAGGGCGCCTGACTGGCTCAGCTCATGCCGTCACGGTCCGTGGGATCCAGCCCTGCGTCAGGCTCTGCGCTCACAGCACAGAGCCTCCTTGGGATTGTCTCCCCCACCCTGGCCCCCACCCTCTGCCTCCCCTGCTCGTGTAGGCGCGTGTGTGCTCGCTCACTCTCTCTCAAAAGAAGTGAACACGTTTCTAAAAAACGCAAAAACAGAATGATTATTCAAGATTTTACCAACTTCAACACGCTCAGTGTTACCTGTTTGCTATATTGCCTGTTAGTCTCTACTTCTACGCGTGTACATTTCTGCACGGATGTAATGAGGCTAAAATTTGCAGTTTCTGCTGCTTAACCTTTAGCATTATAATAAATTTATCCTAGACCACTAGAAACTGTTAGTAAACACCATTCGTCATGACCGCATAAGATTTCACTTTATTCACGTTCCCTGTTTTATTTAACCAAAGCCTAGGGCTTTGGCATTTAGGATGCTAGTCAGCAAAGGTAGGAGAGCCCACAGTAACTCAAGGATAGGGGTCCGCCACGCTCTTCTGTAAAGGGCCAGATAGTGAATAGCTGAGGCCTTGGGTGCCCGAGACCCCAGCTCTGCTGGTGGTGTGGGGGAGCCGTACGGACACGGACAGATGAGAGGAGCTGTGTTCCCGGAAAACTGTTTTTGTGAAAACAGCCACTGGACCCTACTTAGCCAGCTCGTGCTTTTGAGAATGGAACCAGAATCTTAGTGTGCGTGAGACCACTGTCCTCATCTACTGGTCAGGAAATACCCTCCCTCCGTCCTTCGTTCTTGTGTGAATAAGACGATGGTTTTTAGCAGCACTCACTCATTATGTAAGGCACAAGTGGAGAAGAGTACCGCGTGCTTTACGAACGTACCACAGCCTTGCTTTGTACGTACGAAACGCGTGTGTGGTCGTATTTGGTGGCAAGTGTGTTTGTGAATCTTATTTGATGATGAAGTCGTTGTTGGGAAACCTGGTTTTTGGATTTGCTTTTCGTGTTTTGCTTCAGTATTTCTTACTTTCAGAAATCGATAATGTCAGTAATTCTGAAACGAGCCAGTACATTATTCCCTATATAAGTGATTACCTTACTCAGCATGTATATCAACGTAGTACAAGAGTCTAAAATACAGGTTTTCTTTTGGCTTTTTCTGCGTCTTTGGTGGCAGAATTCCATTTTAAATTTATTGTGGCTATATTTGTGTACTACTGAAAATTATAACCCAGTGGCAGTTAATTTGCTATAAACTAGATTGATGCCTATTGCATTGTGCAGCATGTAATCGTATTGTTTATTAAAGAAAATGATAGACATTATTTTGGTTTGAATAGAGGTCAAGGAACGTGTTTCTCTCCTTTCAATTAAATTGAGGAATTTCGGGGAGTTTAAATGTTAATGACACCGGATTAATGTATACTCATCCGCATGGGAAGTCTTGCCCTCCTGTGTTTACCCAGCGAGGGAGGCAAAGGAGACAGGCAGGCCCCAGGCAGGCGGGCGGAGCTCAGCACGTGGCAGTTTGCGGTGGCCCGGATGCCGTGCAGTCACGTTAGCTGCTCTCGCCACCGTGATGGTGACGTTCCAGCCAAACGTAAGAAAGAGTCGGACAAGTCGTGATGACTCAGCAGAGGAGAGAGGGCTGACACCTCAGCCCCAGGATGGAGAAAAGCCAAAGACAAGTCAGCTGACTCACGGAGCAGAATTTCGGGACGCAGACAGGCCCAGGCGCCAGGCCCCCGTTGTGTGTCCGGCCGGGCTGAGCAGAGGGCAGTGCCTATCCCATCGCAGACCCTGCCTGTGACGTTTGCTTTGTATCTTTCTTAAAGACTCGGCCAAGACTCAGAGTTACCTTTACAGACAGAAATCCTTGCTGGTTTTTGATGATAGGGTTAATGGTTCTCTCTAGAATTTTCTAAAATACAGCTTCTTTGCTGGAGAACAAACTTCCTGCCTGAGCATTCAGTGCTTGTGTGTTGTCAGGTTTTTAGTTCCTTTTAAAAAACTGGATACGATGGCTCTGCCTTACTTCTCATGTCTGAAGGCGGAGACAGTCAGAGCCCCTCCCAGAGAGTGAGGCCACGGAGACACATCAGGGAGTAAAACGCCTCGCTCTGTGTGTTGGGCCTTAGTAGTAGGTAAGTTTAGTTGAAATGGTTTCCTTCTCGGGAGGCCTTCACAGTACGGCCTCAGCCACACTCTGGTCCTGCTGCATAAGCCCCACGGGAGCTTCCAGAAACCGTCAGGTCACGTGATTGGTCCCATGCCCACCTCCAGACTGGACCACGTATTCTGACCGTTGCGGTCCGGTGCCGTGCTCGTGAATGTGAGTGCCATAATGCGTCGTCACAGAGCTCCACACGCAGAAACCTGGCGAATGCTGCTAGGAAAGACGGCGGAACGGGAGGGAACGGCAGGGCTGCTGACCCCCGGCCCCTCCGACCCCTCCCTGGCTTCGACCGCAGACCTAGTCCTTGGGCTGCCACGGGGGCCAACACTGATGGGTCCCTTGGGGAGTCCATTCAGCAATGAGCCAGAAACGTGGGGACCCTTGGGGACGGTAGAGACCACTGGGAGAGGAGACAGGAGGCCGGGTGGACACGGCGGGGTAGGTGAGGACGGGAGGGCGCAGGCGAGGGCAGTCTGAGGGCAGGCGTTCCGGCCGTGCGGTGGCTCTTCCCCACACCGTCCCTCATGGGCACAGAAGGAGGCAGGGAGAGAAGGACAGGTGACCAGCTGTCCTCTGGGGAGTAGCCTGCACCTGTAGAAGGCAGAGGAAGAATTCAGAGCGAAGGTGACACCGGGAACGTGAGGAGGAGGCAGGCAGTTAGGGACACAGCTCAGGCAGAGATACGGGGCGTGCAGAGTGTCACCGATGGGCTAAAGAAGGTAGCAGGTGTGCTGACCAGCAGCACGGCGGGCGCGGCGGAGGGCAGCAAGGGCTGGGCCCACCCAGACACAGAGGAAGAGGGAGAGGCCAGAAGGTCGGAGTGCGAGTTGGAAGTCGAAGACGGCTACGGTATCGGTCATGGAAACTGCGCGTGCGATTGGTCTGACATGGGAGACAGAACCACCAGAATAATGAAAATAGAAGGTGTCATTTTCACACCAGGAGAGACCATTTCTTCCCTCTAAAGGAAGGTAGAAGAAAGAGAAGAGAAAAGCACGGTGAACAGAAAGTGTGAAACAAAGCGGCCACAATAAGTCTTGCGCTAAAAGCGGTGGTCTGAGTGAGCCGCGTCTCTCAGAGGATAGGGGTTCTGTGCCCCGTAAAATTCCCCGTGACACGGCAAAGCAGCCCCTCGTCCACAGGACACGTGTTTAAAACACAGCATCTGAAAGGCTGGAAATCGCAGGATGAAAGGAGAAGTATGAGCCGAACGAAAGCTGAAGTGACAGCTTTATAAGCCAGGGCAGAGCCCGAGATGAGACGCGTCGAAAGGGACAAAGAGCAGTGTTTTATGGCGGGAAAGCGCAGGCGACGAGGAGACACGCGGATGGGACTCTGCACCCACCCGACAGCGTGGCCCCGAGCCGTGTATGATGAGGACGGAAGGAACCACGGACGGAAGCAGCAACTCAGGAATAAAGGGACCGAGGCGCCCAGGAGTTGGAAAGTAAGCCAGATAGATAAGACTTCAGTGACAGGATTGATTAACTGGGTGTAACAAAGGCAAACACAGGATACACCGTTCTGGCACACGTGGACAAGTCACAAAAACAACCGTGTGCTGGGCCACAGGGGAAGCTTGAATAACCCCGGAGAGTCCACACCGTGTACACTCTGTTCTCAGACCACTGTGCAGCGCGGTTGGGGCTCAGTAATGGAAAAATAGGTGGGAAAAAAGTCCTGAAAGCTAAAAAATCTTACTCTTAAAACCGTTGGATTAAAGAGGATATAACGTAAAGAATATCGTGAAATACTCGAAGCTGAGTGACGGTTTAGCAGAGCTTTTCCTGCCCGTGGGATACAGCTGAAGCAGGCTCAGATGTAGTACGTACAGTCAGGAAACGAAGGTTAAATCTAAGGAAAAACAAACATCCCCCTTATAGAGCCGGGGGAGATGCCACAGTCTGCAGAGAGGAGGCAGCCGGTACCTGTCATGGCGTCTCCACGTCCCCAGCACGTCTGGTTAACGCCCCAGAATTCTACGACAGGAGGGGGCGTCTTGGGGCTGCCCCCGTCTCCATACAAAGTCGGACCGGCACTCTCAGTTTCAGCTCCGGCCCCGGCGCCTGGGCCTCTCTGCGTCCCGAAATTCCGCGCCACGAGTCGGCTGACTTCTCTTTGGCTCTTCTCCATCCGGGGTTGAGGTGTCCGCCCTCTCTCCTCTGCTGAGTCGCTGCGACTTGTCCGACTCTTTCTACGTTTGGCTGGAACGTCACCATCGCGGTGGCCAGAGCAGCTAGCGGTACGGCACGGCACCCGGGCCACCGCAGGAACCGTCTCAGTCGGCCCTCGCAGCGGGCCCGTGGGCAGGGACGGGGACGAGAGAGCCGGGCTTCGAGCCCCAACGGGCGCTGCAGGCTGCCGCGTGCTCCGCCCGCCTGTCTGGCACCTGCCTGTCTCTCTCTGCTGTGATTTTCTCCCCGGTACTCGTGCCTGTCTGGCTCCTTTTCTTCACTTTGATGGCCATGACGACGGAGGGAGTTGAGATCCATGTTTCAGTGAAGGCCTTCGGGCCTCACTTAACTGGGGAAGGGCTACCCCAGGCTCTTCGGCAGACATCATGCTTGGCGCAGCAACTTGAGACAGCTTCCCGTCGAGGCCCAGGGCAGGCGAGGACTCTCTCTGGCACTCCTGCAGGCCTCGGAGCCCTGGCCGCCAGGAAGGCCAGATAAGTAAGTAGTGGAAAAACACAAAACTGTGTAATCATCCCCGTACAGTATGGATCATCTGTCATACTTCATTGATTGGGGGATGCACATTTTCGCCCCCGGACGTATCTGAGACCACCCCCCTCCCCCCATCTCGTGGTAAATTACACGCCCCTTTAATTTGCAGCGCCGTTTCTCCTTAGCCGTACATGGAAATGCCTCCAGAAGTGCACTTAGAGACGTGCACTGGGCCTTTCTTGTTGCACAGCTTGTGAGATAAACTAGCCGAAGGTTCAGCACTCAGGAATCGTGGGTAAAACATCAGGTAAGCTGCAAGTAGTTAGTGAACTGGTTTATATACACCAGCAATTACTGATCTCAAAATCATAACGGTGTTTGTAGATTTTAATTGGAAAAGTATACAACGTATGGTCTTTCTCTGTAAGACCAGAGAAAGAAAAGCACATTTAACCATAAGTAGAAGAAAAGAAATTTTTAAAAAGGAGAGTAATAATGAACAGAATACACTCCAGAAACAATCTAGAAATCCTGATAAACTTGAAAAGCTCGATAAAATTGTCGACACTCTCTTTGGATGGTCGAGAAAACCAGAAAAGAGACACAAATTACCTATATCAGAAGTAGAAAAGGGAACATCACCACAGGCATTAAAAGGGTTATAAGGGGATCCTTTTAAGTAGGAAGGACGTTATTCCAGTAAATTCTACATCTTAAATGAAGTGGGTGAATTCCGTGAAAGACACAAATTACTGAATCTGACACGGAAGGAAATGACAATCTGGAGAGTTTATACGTCATAAAGAAATTGAATTACAGGTAAAAGCCTCACGAAGAAAACTCCAGGCCCAGATATTATTACCGATAAATTCTTAAATGTTTAAGAAAGAAATAACACCAATTCTTCTATGAACACTTTCAGAAAATAGAGGAAGTGGAACGTCTCCTGTCTCATTCCAGAGGCTAACTTGACCCCCAAGATCAGAGTCACACAAAGACTGTATAAAGCGGAGGCTGGGGGGAGGAGGACCTACAGACCAAGATTCCTCATTAACACAGATATAAAAATCCTTAACAAAGAGGCGCCTGGGTGGCTCAGTCGGTTGGGAGCCCGACTTCAGCTCAGGTCATGATCTCGCACTTTGTGGGTTTGAGCCCCGCGTTCGGCTCTGTGCTGACAGCTCGTGGCCTGGAGCCTGCTTCTGATTCTGTGTCTCCCTCTCTCTCTGCCCCTCCTCCACTCAAGCTCTGTCTCTCTCTCTTTCTCTCCAAAATAAATAAATCCTTAACAAAATATTAGCAAATGAAGCCTGTGAATATACAGAAAGAATCCAGTAAGGTTTATCTCAGGAACACAGGGTTTGTTTGTTTATTTGCCATATGCATATCACTACATGCAATCCATTGTAAGGTACAACTTACTATAAATGTATTCATTCTCCTTTTCCAGAGTTAAAGAGAAAAACCATATGATCATCTCAATAGACGCATAAAAGCATTTGACGGAATTTGACACCCATTCATAACAAACCAGTCCAGCAAACTAGCAATGGAGGCGAACACTCTTAAGCTTATAAAAGGCATCTCAGGAGAGCCTGTAGCTAACATTGTACTTAATGGTGAAAGGTTAAATGTGTTCCCCAGAAGGTTGCAAACGAGACAAAGATGTTCACTCTCACCACTACTGTTTATTATCGGGCTAGAAGACGTTCTAGTCGGGGCAGTGAAGCCAGAAGAATATAAAAGGGCAAACAGATTGGTGAGGAAATAAAGCTGCTTACTCACAGACAACATGATTGTCTACCTAGAAACTCAGGAGTGGCCTACAAAGACGTGGCTTGAATTCATTCATTTTAGCATGGTTCTAAGGCATCAGATGGATACCCCACCCCACATCAGTTGCCTTTCTGTGTACTATTGACAAACGCTTGGAAATTGAAATTTAAAGATGATTTGCGGTGTCATCAAAGTTCTGAAATGACTTGAGGATGAAGGTAACAAACCACGTGCCAGACCCGTGCGCCTGAAGCCACGGAGCGTCACGGAGAATGACCGCAGCGTACGTGGAGGATTAGACTGTGCTTAGAGAATAAAACAACGAACGTTTTAGATCTGCTCAACTTGATCTGTATATCCAGTTCAATCCCAGTTAGAATCCTATTTCTTAAAGAAATTGACAACTTGGTTTTATCATTATTTATTTTTAACAGTTCCTGTTTTGTTTCTTTTAGAGCGAGCGAGCGAGCATGAGCAGGGAGGGGGGAAGGGGGGATGGCAGGGGGGAGAGAGAGAGAGTGAGCGAGTCTTACGCAGGCTCCTCGTTCAGCACGGAGCCTGACTCGGGGTTCAGTCCCACAGCCGTGGGATTATGACCTGAGCCAACAATTCAAGGGTCAGATGCTCAGCCAACTGGGCCACCCGAGCACCCCAACAAGTTGATTTTAAATCCTATGTAGAAATGCAAAGGGTGTAGCCAAAACAGTTTCGAAAAGGAGGCACGTTGGTTTATTTCAAGACTTCGTATCGAGCCGCAGTAATCACGACTGTGGCATTGGCTCACGGACGGCCACATAAACCAACGGAACGGACCACAGAGTGCAGACGTAGACCCACACGTATATGATCGGTTGAGTTGGGACAAGGATACTGAGGTGGTCTGATGGGGAAAGGACGGTCTCTTTAACAAATGGTACTGGAATAATTGGCTGTTCATTCAGGAAAAACAAAATCCCCAACCTTGTAAGCAATTAACTTCTGATCTTACACAAGGTAGAACTATAAAACTTGTAGATGAAAACATAGGAGAAATTGACGATTTTCTAGACGTGACCCGAACAACACAGACCATTAAAAAAATCGATCAGTTGAAGCTCATTAAAATTAAAAACTTGTGCTGTTTGATAGACACTGTTAAGACACCTTTACAATACGTTGTCTGACAGAGACCTGCATAGAGAATATAGGAAGACCTTTAAAAACTCAAGAAAACAACCCAGATTTTAAACAAATGGCCAAATGATTGGGTGGATGTTCTACAAAGAAGATACGGGAACGGCTGACGGACACAGGAAGGATGCGTGGTATGTGTTGCCAATGGGAATGCAAAACAGTACAGCCACTTCGGAGATCCGTTTGGCCGTTTCTAATAATGTTACATGTACAGCCCGTCAGTTCCATGCCTACGCAGTGACCCGAGAGGAAGAAAACCTGTGTCCACAGAAAGGCGTGCACGTGAATGTTCCTAGCAGCTCCGTTGATGATACCCAGAACCTGAAAAGACCCAAATGTCCATCAGCAGCTGAACAGATAATCAAATTGCTGTCCGTCCATGCAATATTACAAGCTATTGATAACAGACAGAATGAGTGAATCTCAGAAACCTTGTAATGATTGGCGGATGAACAGGGGGAGTGCCCAGTTCATGATTCCGAGACATCCCGAGAAAGGCTGACCACAGCGAGATAAAGCGGGTGGGGCTCGCTGGGGCAGATTCAGGGCCGGGGTGATGGCAGGTGAGACACATCTGTCTGCTGCTTCAGACCATGATCTGAAAACGGGTGCGTCTCACTGTATGGAAATTGCACCGAATTAAGTTGATTTAAGTGGTATTAAGTGCATAGTGTGGAGTGCAGAAATAGGAAACAGGCTTAGATTTATGCCACGGTACTCTTTGGTGAATTAAATGCAAAATAGGCATATGAACGTACGTCTACACATATGCTTAAATAAAAATATGGAAGGACGTACATTTAATAGACATGGGTGCCTGGGGGGTGTTGAGAAGGGTTGGGGGTGAAGGGGAGAAAAATAGAAGAGAAGGTACACCCCAGCGACAGCACGTTCCCCAAGTCGTGGGCTCTGGACAGTTCCTCAGGACGCTTCACAGGGTCACGCATGTGACCCACGCTGGCTGGACGGCCCTTTGTGAAATACCTGCATTCAAATCGTGTCTCCTTCGATCGGTCCTCAGTATCAGCTGACCACACTCAAGTACTGTCCCGAGGCTCAGTGACATCCATAATGCTACAAGCTAAGACATAATGTTTTCAGAGCTACTGCCTGAATATTGACCCATTTGACCAAATTTGGAAAATCGGCTTATTTCCTGGAGAGGAGTGTTTTCTGGAACGAATTCCGTTTTAAAGGGCGGTTGCCTTTTTCATTTTGGTTCATGTCGGAGCTTATTTAGCTCACGGCAATTGACTGTTGGCTCACATCCTGTCTTCTCCTCCAGTGTTTGTCTAACGAGAGAACCAGGGGATGCGTTGTCTCAGGCGGGATCCCCAGGCGGCTCTGTGAGTCCAGGAGTCTGGTGAGAGTTCGATGCGCCGGCGTGGAGCGTGGATGGAGGACGTGGCATAGCAGGCGCAAACTGCGTGTTCTTTTAACAGAACGGGAACGTACGGAAGATAACAAAGATTATGTGCGGTTCAGCGCACTGTGCCGCAGAGTCATCAACGCGGTTCCAGGGAGTCAGCTTGGGCGGAAATGATGCTTCTAAAACAGCATTTGCCCCGCCAGCCTCGCTCCCCACCCCTCCACGCCCGCCTGGTCATCCTTGGCCAATGGGAGGAAAGTCCTTTGTCCTCTGGTGTTCAGATGCCGTCGTCACTATGTTCCAAATCCGTTTTCATCCCTGTTTGACATCCTACCTGCAGAGCAACTGAATTAGCCTCACGTTTGAGAGAACAATGACCTGTTAACTGTTTATTTGCCTGTTTGTATCTTCTTACTAAACCTCTGGGCCATTGTAACGGTGCTTTGACTTCTTATCTGGTATGTGCGGCCAAGTGTGCGCATGTCTCCGTGTGTGATCGGGGATATGAAGCCGCGTCGCTTTCAAAGGTCTAATGTGTATGGCTGCACGTTTTATAGTGGACGCTCGCGACTCCCGTGGGCATGGAGCAGCAGTCACTTGGTTTCCTGCAGAAGCCATTTCTTTCTCATTCTTGTGCTTAGATGGGATTCCTGGTCCCTCCTGACTAGCATCTTTTGAACTCCAGAATCATGGGACCATGTGCAACCCGTGCATGTGGGTTTACAATGGTGTGAATTAAGCCGCAGGACGTCAGCCTCTTTGGTTTTCTTGCTCCTTGTCACTTGTGCCCCTGGTGTGCATATACTTGACATGGAACAGTTTGAACCAGAGACAGAGGGCCTGTTAAAGCGGCCGCGAGGCCAGGCATCGGGCACGGGTGTTCAGCACTGTCAGCCGGTCGTTGGAACAGCCCGACGCTTGTGTGTTCTGCGGTCGAAGTAACAGCTTCTTTGGAATGCCTGTTCGGTTCCAGGTGGCCGTAGAAGTCCTTGCACTGCACAGGTTTGGGAGACGGAGTCCCTGCCTGCCAGCCGGAGAGAGTCTGCAGGGGGACAGCTCCCTTATCCGTGCTGCTCTTGGCGCGGAGAGAAGGACCAGCGTCCCTCTGCCTGCCTTGGAGCGGGCGGCATCGTGTTGGCTGTGTGTTGTCAGTTCTATCAGTGAGAAGGTGGCCACGGCATTCTGAGCAGACGATCCTGTCCGGGCCCTGGGCTCGAACCCGGGTTTGGCCCATTGTGAGTAGTCCAGCACGGCAAGACCCCGCAGTCTGAGGGAAGGGACGGTGACCGTGAGCCCAGAAAGAGGGCGAGGTCCACGGAGGTGAGGCTCAGGAGCGGTCTTTTTTTTTTTTTTTGGGCGCCTGGGTGGCGCAGTCGGATTTTTTTTTTTCAACGTTTTTATTTATTTTTGGGACAGAGAGAGACAGAGCATGAACGGGGGAGGGGCAGAGAGAGAGGGAGACACAGAATCGGAAACAGGCTCCAGGCTCCGAGCCATCAGCCCAGAGCCTGACGCGGGGCTCGAACTCACGGACCGCGAGATCATGACCTGGCTGAAGTCGGACGCTTAACCGACTGCGCCACCCAGGCGCCCCTAGGAGCGGTCTTATTCTGCAGGCAGCATCTGTTCTGTGCCACCCGGGGTCCCATTTAGAAGACGTGCACGCGGGTCCACAGTAGGGCGGCTCAGGCCCTGCTGGGAACGAGCACGGGCGTGGGCACGGGGCAGCGTCCCGGTGCGGACACAGCGCCGAGTGGCCTTGGCCGTGGCTCTGATGGCCCGAGGGAGCTCCCGGCCGGCCCTCCGCAGCCCCGCCCACAGTCAGTACAGGGTGCGCTTTGCAGGTGTGAGTCAAGACTCTCCCGGTCCGGAGAACACCGCGCCCTGGGCCCCGGCGGGAAGGGGGTCCCGACACAGGAGGCCTGAGCCCACTGGGAGGTGGGGCAGGCCTTTGACACAGACTCTTAGCTCAGTCTGGAGGAAGGAAAGGAACGGCGCACGCACGACTTACCAGATCACGTGGGCTGCTGGTTGTCTGTTGTTTTCTTTCAGGCAAACGAGCTGTGCGGGTGTGTTCGACGGGAGGAAGGGGCTCGGGAGAGGGAGGGCCCGAAGTGGGATGCGTTACCGCGGCTTCGCCGGGCTGGGATGATGGCAGAGAGGCCGCGAATGGAGAAGAGGGCAGGAGCACATCCCGAGGGCGGGAAGGGAGGCAGCCGGGACCGGGAGCCCAGAGATGCCACACGCCCGCTCAGGTACGAGAGGGCGCTCCGCTTGAGCACTCGAGAGGCCACCGTAGCTGACAGGGAGTCAGTGGTCACCTGCGCCAGTTGTAGAGGGCCTGTCGGAGCCGCCGTCGACAGTAAGGGCCGCGTTAACGCAAGCTGAGTGGGAAAGGGAGACCGTCGGCTGCTGTCCGTGAGGGAAGACGCGACACTGAAGGAAGGTGGTTGTGTGGTTTGTTGGCTCTTTCCATGCATTTGTGGATCGGGGGGTCGGTATCCTGTCAGGGGGAAGCACTTAAGCGTTCACCCGCACCCCAGATTCGGGAGCCACGCATCATCCCTCTTAGCAGGACGTGGCAGGCGGCACCAGCCCGGGACGCCAGACCCTCTGCTGAGGTGGGCACGGGGCCGGGGGGAGGGAAGCCAGTCGGTCAAGTCACACACGTCACGGCAGTGACACACAGGTGGGTTAAGAACCCAAACCGCCGAAACCCAGGTATTTGGGTCTCTCTGTGGGTGGCGGCCCGTCAGAGGAGAAGGACATTGTGGACGGGGGCAGAGTGTAGTGGGAGTGGTTGAGGGGCTCCTGGACTGAACTGGGCCGGGAGACGCCGGCCAAGGGGGACCGGTTCAAAAGCCCGAGAACCAGGGACGGAAGACAGGGATGGGGGGCGTGGGAGAGCTAGTCGAGGAGGGAGAGGGTCCAGGGGGGACGTGGCTGCCTTGTGAGGGTTTCGGGGCACCGGAAGGAGTCGAGGAGGTAGGCCTTCGATGTGGGTGTTGAGTCTGGGGAGGAGGATGGCGGGCGCTGGATGGAGGGGAGGCAGGCGAGCCAGACTGTAGAGTCGGGGCGTCGTGGGCGTGACTGCATGGCGGGCGTGGGGAGGAAAGATGAGCAGAGCACAGTAGCCTGATGGGCTGGCATGGGCTCAAGCGAGGAGATTATTGTTTAAACGAAAACTTGTGTTAGAAGTGAGACTGGGAAGTCGAGATCATCGACCCCACGTCCTGCTCCCGGAGCGTCGGCCGTGCTGAGGGCGCAGGTCCCACGGGTTTGGGGAGCAGTCGGCACGTCACAGGAGGCCTTGAGAGGCAGGTGGCACACACGGGGGCGGGGGGAGGGGGAGCACTGCCCTGGCTGGTGCCGGGCCCAGGGATGGAGTGGCCACCCTAAGGTGCCCGTGGAAGCTTCCAGAGAAGCAGGCCGTGAAGGTCACGGGCCCCGCCTTCCCCAGCCGGAAGCAGGCTGACAGAGCCACCGCTGGGCCGGCCCAACCCGGGAGGCCCTGCGTCCCCGTGGGGTGAACAGAACTGCCCTGTGGCTGAGGCCAGGAGGCCGTGCCATCAAGTACGCGCTGCCCTGCGTCTCTTAGCGTCCTCACGCCCCTCTGTAACCCCTTACCGGTGGACATTCTGGTGCAAACCTAAGTTTTTGCCGAAATGAATTACAAGATGAAGGGTTCAGGATGACGCATCATCGCTTGTGAACGCAGCCTCTCTGGTCAGTCCCACGCACAGCGGGCACACGCGGGTGGAGGCCTGGAGCCCACAGGACGACGACGTTGCACACGCGGGCGTATTTGCACGCTTCCCTTACGGGACGAGCGCCGACGGGCCTCAGCCGCGTACCGAGCAGGGAAACAAACACTCCTCACCACCTGTGCCGTTACTTTCGGTCCCCCCACCCCCACAAGACAACAGAAGAGCAGGGCGGAGGGCGGGGAGGCGGCAGCTCGTTCGCGGCAGGGGCGCCGTCGGGAGTGGGGTGTCGTCCTCGTCCGGCGCGTGAAGATAACTAGGGACGGGGGAGTTGGACCTCGGCCCGACGGGCGCGGCGGCCACACGGCATTCAGGCCCAGGCGCTCTGTCCGAGGCTGTTCTTTATCCCCGTCTCCTGCCGCGATGACCCTGCAGCGGCCTCAGAAATGCAGGGCCTGAAAGCATTTCTTGGTAGCGCCTTCTTGGTAGGACACCCCCGTCCCGGGCGTGGGCGCGGAGAGGGGGGGGCCGGGCAGGTGGCCTGCGTGCTGCCACCCGAACCCCAGGGCGTGTGAGAGACGCGGCCCGCGGGGGTTCCGCCCACACCGAGACCGGAAGGTGTTTCTGGCCCTGCGGCGGCGGCCGAGTCGCACACGGTGACCGTGGGGCGTGGGGTCCAGCGTGTGGGCTGGTCGTGGAGGCAGCATTTTCTGCGCATGCGGGAGGAACAGTCATTGCAAATGTCTCTCCTTTTTATGGGCCAGTTTTTCTTGTTCTTTCTCGAGAACAGGAGCTCCCTGGCCGGTTGTTGAGCGCGAAGCCTGTTGGAAAGGGCCTCCCGTTGTTGTGATTTATGCCAGTGCTTTGCTGGAGGCCTGCGCCGGGGGGCACTTTGTGCACCGAGGACGTCGTTGGAAGTCAGTGAGGCCCGGCTCGGCCACCCTTCCCCCCGGGGGCTCTGAGCAGAGGGGATGGATGTGCTGCCCGTCGGGGACACGTGGTCAACGTGGGGCTGCCCGTAACTTGTTCTTCCCGGAAGACAGACGCGCGGCAGCCCGTTGCCTGTCCTGAGCTGTCGTTCACTGGTCCCGCCTTCAGACGGTTTGGCCTGGCCGGGCCCCTCCACGCAGCTGTGGCGGGAGGCAAAGAGGCCAGCACTGTGTGGGGACACAGGACTTCCCGGGGGGGGTCTGCCTGTCCGCCCACCGGAGCGCTGATGTCATGCTCATTGGAAACACCGCGGGTTTTAGAAGGGCTTTGATCCTGTTGCTGTAGATGGAGGACACAGGATATCCTGAAGAACCAGGCGCTCCGGGACCCTGAAAGCCCTCTGGTCCCGTCCCCTCCTGTTGGCCAGCCCCGTGTCCCTGAGTCTCTGTGTTCCGAAACACCAGCGTGTGGTGGCTGTGCTCTCCGTCCCTCGTTGCGGAGTGACAAGCACGCCCGTGGCCAGTGCTCTGTGCCGTAAGCGTGAGCTTTATGATACTGACTGTAGAACGGTTTCCAACCACAGGTGCTTTCCCATATGGCTTCACCTTGGCTCGTGCTAAAGGCCCGGGGGCCGCTGTGCCGCGGGCAGGGAACCAGACGCGCGGCCCGTGGCTGCCCAGGCTGACCGCTTCGGTTGCAGCGGAGCAAACGGAAACACAGATCTTCAGACCCCAGCCCGGGGGTCCAGCCGCTGCCCCGCGCCGCCTGCTTTATGCCAGACGGTGTCATTTTGACCCACACTGCTCTGTAGTCCCGTGGGAACCAGCTTTCTGCCACGGACGTTGCAGACTGCCCAGTACCTGGCAGAACGGTGTGTAGCCCGTGGGAAGCTGTGTGGCACGTGTTTGGTTGCAGGGGACATACGGCGCCCCAGAGAAGCCAACAGGGGCCCAGACGTCATGTCCCCAGGGCGTCTAGAAGCCCCCTCCCCCCTCGACCCCCCCGCCATGAGAAGCTCAAGGGCTCGTAGGTTGTGTCCTTTCAGATTCGGCTCTCTTTGACCAGACCCTCTGGTGCGCTGTCCCTCTCTGTGGCGGTCACTCTGTGGCCGTCCTCACACTGGCTCACGGACCCAGCGTCCGCCTGTCTGTCGCTCTCTCGCCACCTGCGCCCCTGTGGTGCCCATGTGCCAGCGGCATGCCTGTGCCCCGCCCTCCCTGGAACCCGTGCCCCGCCACCCGCCACGCCCAGGCATGGTGACACCCCGCCACGGGCACCGGTCCCAAACTGGGAGGTGTCCTCTACAGAGGAGGAGACGAGATCGCCTGTGTGCAAACCTTCTATGTCCGTTTTCAGCCATTTTCGTCTATCGGGCTGTAGACTCTTTCTTGTTTTGAGTCCTTTCCGCTTGTTCTCAGTCTCCTGTTTTCTTTACCTCAATTAGGGCCCCTGGCGTTGTCTCCTTCTTCTCTGCCTCTCCAGGGGGAGCTGCAAATGTGGAGAGCAGCTCACGTGCAGCCACAACAGCACAGAACACGTTTGCTCTCAACCTGAGAGAGAATGTCAGCCTCAGCGCTGACCGGTCGCGAGTGCGGGATCGCCGGGTTCGGAGGTGAAATCGGCACATTCCCCCTGTGTTTGCCCTTCGGACCACAGGGCCCGGAGATGCCAGTCGTTGTGGGGGCTCCGGTGGGCCTTTGTCGTCCTGGGCCCCCTCGCGGGCAGTGTCGTAACTTGCGCAGCGGAGGGAGGGGGCGACGACAATCACCCGGAATTCCGCCCGGCTGATCTGTTCACTGTTCCTTCCCACTCCCCGTCCACAGGGGCACATAATCGTGCTTAACCAGAGTTATGTGTTTTGTATTTTATTTTTTAATTTGAAGGTTATCATTCTATAGTGTTAACCAGTATTTTATTCTCAAATTTAATATTCCATCGCATTTATAGACATATCATTTAAAGCATTTCCCTATAGTTGGAAAATTAAAGTATTTGCAGGTGTCTTTGCCCCCTGTTTGTCCTCACAGGGCGTCACCGAGCTCTCGCCTCGCTTGGACACGCTCTCAGAACACATTTCCGGGAACGGGGTCAGTGGGTCGAAGCGTGTAGCTTGGGATGCCAGTTGCCAAACTTCTGTACCAATAGGCCGCCCCAAATCTCATCTACCTGGAAGTGCCCTTTCGGCGCAGCCTTCTGTGATTTCCAGAGAGAACACGTTCCTTGCTTTGCACAGATACTCTCGTCACGTGGTAACTATGTTTAATTCTTGATGGGCTGCCAGACTCTTCCACGGCAGCTGAGCCATTTCACACCCTTAGCACAAATCCTGTTTGCCTGCAGCCTTGAGGTCTCTTTTATTACCTATCTACTCACATCTTTTCTTGTTTTTTAATCGTGTCGTCTTTTTTCTTGTTGGGTCGTAGGAGGTCCTTCTTTATTCTAGACCCTAGACCCATATCAGACGTATGTAGGATTTGCAAATATTTTCTCCCCGTCTGTGGGTGATCTTTCTACTTGTTGAAAGCGTCCCTTGACACAGGAAAGTTCTCCACCTTACCTGCTTTTCTTCTCTCGTTGCTCATACTTTTGATGTCATGTTCCAGAGTCATGAAGGTTTATACACCTGTGTTTCCTTCTAAGAGTTTTATAGTTTTATCATTTTTGCTTGTACATTTAGGTCTTTGATTGATCTTGAGTAGGTTTTTGTAGACGGGTTGGTGATGTCTTGAAGAAGCGTGCCTTGGACCCTGAGCCTGTTTTGTGCATTGAGAGCAGCCTCACAGGATAGCAGGTGCGTCACCGAAACGGCTTGGGAACCGTGTAAAGAAAAGTTACCTTCTGCAGGCTGAAGAGCTCTTTGTTTTGCGTGGTTCTGCGGAGGGCATCCCTTGATAGACTGTGGGTTAGCTTATTCTGTAGGAACGTAAAACAATTCATTATGCAGCTTATCACGCTGGGAAAGGACAAAGCCTGATGCCATTTGGACCTCCTCCGTCAGTGTTTGCAGTGTTAGTATGATGGTTATGTAACAACTCTGGAAAATATTTCTTCTCGTCTGGATTAATCAAATTGCCAACGTGCTTTCAAAACCACACAGAATCACACTTTTTCTGTGTCACAGGATGTCAGGGCCAGCCACTTCTCTGAGGTTTATATCGCCAGTAGCTATTAGGGTCTTGTTTTTTACTGGCAGGTGAAAATTGGTGTCAGAAAACCAGCCTTCTTTAGGTGACGGGAAGGTTCTTCCTGGGCAAACCGCGTGATGTAGACGTGTGGAGGAGGAGGGTCACGGGTCCCCGTGCGTCTGCTGCCTCCTGGGGGTCGTGACCCGCCCAGCTCGCCAGAAAGTAGCAGTTAGAAAAATTGAGACGATGCCACCTTTTTAATCCTTCCTTTTTTCCATTTTAGCGTCACTGTGGGTTTTTTTCTTTCTCCATCACATCCTTCCACATACTGCAAAGGATTGAAAGAACGTTCCTTCAGGATTCGGACTTGAGGGGAGGAGAATGCACACTCAGACCTGCAGGGTGTGCAGCTCGTGAGGCGGGTGGACGTGCTTCTCTTCCTCATCTTGGGGACAAGCCAGACGGTGGTGAGCCAGCCTTGGATGGGCTGCTGTCTATGGCTTGGGCCACGTTCTCGTCCCTCAGCATGGAAATAAGCTTTCCGCTCTGTCCCCGTCGTCTCTGGAGAAGCAGGGCCATGGGTTTATGCGGGGACACATTGCGTCCCCACGGCCACTGCCAGCCCTGCACGGATCACGGCCTGAGTGACCACACAGGACCAGGCAAAGCACTTGGAGTCTTGTTTGCGTGTGTGTGTGTGTGTGTGTGTGTGTGTGTCATAGTGGACTGGCTTTCCATTTGTGGATGTAAATTTCTTCCTATAAAAATGCCAAAATTACACACAAACAATTACGCTAGGTATGGGACACTGTTATGTCCTGGGGTCGTCTGGGGTCTGGTTCTCGCGGCCATGGGCACGGGCACTCGCACTCTTGTGTCCTGTGGTGAGCAGACGTGCACTCGGCTTCCTGGTGGCGCAGAAGGGAGACTCCGGGTCGACGACGACTCGTCGGAGGGGCAGCACCTGTGTTTACTCGTTCTTCGGTGCTCGCGTGCGCGTGGTCGGTAGAGGGGGGGTGCAGTCGTGACGTAACCAGGATCTTGCGGTGTGAACAGGGAGGTTGGAAATTCTGTGGGCTCAGAGGCTGCCCCTTGCTGACCGTGGGGTCCGTCTGCTCCTGGAGCCAGCAGGGCAGGGTTGGAGAGAATCGCCACGGAGGGTGATGTCAGGGGCCGCTGACCTGATAATATCCAAAGCGTGGACGAGGAGCACGGCAGATGAGATCGGCAAGTATGGCCACGCGACCACCCTCGGCGTGTTCTCCGAGCCCCCTGCCCGCTTAAGGAGCCCCAGGGCTTGAGGACAGAACGTGTACCGTGCACGTTAAGGAACACAGCGGACGCCGAAGATCGACGTGAACTCACCCGGTCGCCACCGGCACGCCAGCAAGGAGCCCAGTCTCCCAGTCGCGCTCTTCCCGCCCCGGCCCTCGGGAACCGCTTCCTGGCGGCTGCGCTGGTCGCGAGTGCGGAGAAGCGGGTAGGGCGTCTGGACTTCAGACTCCGCCTGCTGTCTGTGCAGTTCTCGGCCGCTGTGGAGAACTCGCTGTCTCGTGTAAGCTCCGCGTGCCTCTGGCTGATCCACCACCCCCCCCCCCCCCCCGAAATCCCCGGCAATGTTACCGTCACGTCCATCTGCTTCTATTAAGTTAATAGGCACAGACTCACGGTTCATAAAGCAGCTGAGATATCTGGTACTTACCGGTCCACTTAATTGATAAATGTTTCACTTGCAAGAAATTAAAATCATGTTGCTGCTATTAACGTTTGGAGACATACCCTGGGCGTTCTGGCTTCCCGAAGCGTAACTGCAGGTGTGAGTGGAGGGAAAGCACGCAGGGAGAGCTTGGTGTTGGGGGCCGCGGGACTCGGCAGTGGGTTCGCCGTGAACACCAGGCGTGAAAACCACTGAGACTTCAGTCCCGAGGAAGGCGAGTGGACGAGGGCGTGCGGCCCAGCGCACAGCTGTTGGCCAGCCGGCACGTCAGCCGTGGTCCAGGCCACGAGGAGACTCGGATGGAGAGTCCTGCAAGGCTCCTGGCAAAGACGAACGGGTTGAGCGCACTTTCCGTGTCTCTCCTGGTCACGCTGCCTCGGGTCTGGGGGCTCCTGGCCCCTGGGCCTCCCTCGTGCAGCGGGGGGTCCTTGCTCATAAGCTGCCACCCTCCCTCTTTCCTCATTTCCCCTGCTTTCCCGGGTCGGGTCTGGGGTGACACATCGGACACGTTCTATGATTGCCAAGAGAAATCGGCAGGTGCTCTTTCTGAGTTTGGGTCTGATCACCTTGGCCCCACGTGGGCACACGTGGCATGTGGGTCCAGAGGAGGGCTCTGCAATCGGCAGGCTGGCTGGCTGGATAGTTTCAGGACCTCCAGAACCTCAGCCTTCTCCCCCCGCGAGATAGGATGATAACAGCAGGCTTGTAAGTAGGCCGCAGGGGACGTGTAGGAGGTGGTGTGGCCGCAGCCCCCGGCCTCCTGTGGTCCTGGGCAGGTGCGGCGGCCAGGAGAGCACATCCCGGGTTGTCTGTGGTCGTGTCACCGCGGGTCAGCTCGCGGCTGCCACTGGGGAACCACAGCCGCTCTCCACGTGGAGTTGCGTGCCCACACCGCACACCCCTCTCCGGGAGTCAACCTGGTGCTACTGGAAACTAGTCAGGTTTTTTAAACAGGAAGGACTACGCAGGTTTAGTCACTTAATTTTTACCTAAATTTAACTTCATGCGTCCGCCCCAAGGCCACCTTTTATCCTAGACAAAGACGGATGGAGGCCGGCTGCCACCTGTGAGTATAAACAGGTGTATATTTAGGGGTGAGCCTTCCCTCTCTGCCCCTGAGCACCACTTTGTCCTGGTGCTTGAGCGCCGGGGCTCCCTTGGGGTCACAGCCTCAGCCACCGCCCCCTGCCCCCTTTCTCTGCACCACTGGCTGATTTAAAAAAAAAAAAAAATTTTTTTTAATGTTTATTTATTTTTGAGACAGAGAGAGACAGAGCATGAACAGGGGAGGGTCAGAGAGAGAGGGAGACACAGAATCAGAAGCAGGCTCCAGGCTCCGAGCCGTCGGCACAGAGCCCGATGCGGGGCTCGAACTCCCGGACCGCGAGATCGTGACCTGAGCCGAAGTCGGACGCTTAGCCGACGGAGCCACCCAGGCGCCCCACCACTGGCTGATTTTTAATGGTGCCGGAAGAAGCCTGCTAAGTCAGACTGCAGGGGGGGCTCTCGTGGGGTCCTGGGTGAGCAGGCCGGAGCGCCACGCGCCTGTCACAGGAGGAGTCCCCGCCCTGCAAAGCTGGGCCTTCCTGACCCGGCTGGGCTTCCTCGGGGAGGGTTGGCGTTTGCTCACCTCTCCTCTCTGGCAGGAGGTCGTGTTCTTTTCCCTTCTCAGCCAGGGTCTGCACCGGGCCGAGGAGGCTGGAGAGTCTCAAGTGGTCTCGAACAAGCCGGATCCTACTTTACCAGGCGGCCTCTGTGGGAAGGCCGGCAGGGCTGGCCAGGTGTGCGAGGCCTCCTTCGTTGGCTGTGGGCCATGAGAGCCACCTGAAGGAACAGGCTTGCTTTGTAGGAAAGAGCTGGTTTTCTGCATTTGCACATTAGCGCAGTGGCGGGAGAGGCTGGGGCCTCCCTCAAAGGGTCGACAGTCTTCAAAAGTGGAAACAGATGACTGACGTTTGAAAAACGTACATATTTCCCTTAAATATTTTCCTGACATTGGCTCATCAACACAGGAACGCCTGTACTGAGTCCGTCTGTCTCTTTGTCTCTGTTTACTCTTTATCGTGGGATGTTTCCAGCCGTTCTAACAAACGGTTGAGAGAGTAGTGAGATGAACCCCTGTGTACTCATCACCCCCCTTTTGCAACTGTTTGCTTCGTTGTGTTGTTTATATGCCTAATTTAAGTAAATGATAGACGTTCTGATATTAACCCCCCAATACTTCAACATGCATTTTTTAAAGACAATTTAATCTCTTCTGAACTAAAAGGACAGAACCCTCACGAAGCTCACACCATTCCCTTGAAAAACGTGTCCACAGGTGTCCAGGCTCACGCTCCAGGCAGGTGCTATTGGGTCCCCAGGGACACCCGCCAGTGCCCGGCCCTGGGGCTGCGGCCCCGAGACAGACGGGGTCAGCTCGCTGCCTCGCACGGAAGAAAGCGCAGATGAAGGGGTGTCTGTCCTCCTCTGACCGATGGGATCATCAGCTCTTCTTTGAGCTGGCTGGCTCCTGAGGCGGGGCGGCCCCGAAATAGCGAGCTCCTGAGCCCTCGAGTCGTGTCCTCATTCCGGGCTGGACGCCCCTCGGGAGAGTATGCTGCGAGGCATCGGTAGCAGGGGCAGCTATTTAAAGTTAGCAAATTAGGGCCTAACAATACCAAACCGCAGGCTTTTAATTTAGTTACAAATTCCAGGTAATTGACGCACTGGTTTCAAGGGGGGGGGGTTGTTTTTTGAAACCTGCTGGAGTAAATGAAATGCCAAAGAATTTCCTTGTTTTACTTGAAGCGTGTTTATCGCCCCTTTGAGTTGTCTCCCCGAGTTCCTTTTAAGAAGGGAATATTCCAAGCCCGCCGTCTTCTGGGAGCGCTTCACACTGGGGAGGCCTCTGTGAACACAGTCAGGGCTGGGGAAGCTTCTGGGCATGTCGTTCGTGGGCTCCGGGAGGCGCCCGGTGCCGCCTGTGGAAGAGAGCTCCCAGCCGGTCTCTCTTGCCGAGCACAACCCCGGTGGGAACATCGTGCAAGTGAGACTTGAATAGCAGCCTGCCAGGGCCGTCCTCTGTCCCCCAGCTGCCACCGGGCATAGGAGCAGCTCCTAGAGAGAGGAGCTGGACAGAAGGTGCGCCCCCTCCAGGCAGTGCCGGTGTCTTCCTGAGCCGGGAAGCTCTCCACACCTCCTGGTTCAAGAGGTTTTACGGAGCTCGGCCTCCAGCCCCCTGCCCGCCTCCCGGAGTGCTGAAGGTGCCCACCTTCTGTCCAGTGTTTGCTCTTTCTGGTGAGCGGCCCCCTCCCTGAGTCCCCTCGTCAGCGTAGCCTCGGCTGTGGCCAGAAGGGTCCTTGTGAATAACCAAAGGCTCTCCTGTGCCAGGGCAGAGGACACGGCAGCTGCTTTGTGCCTGTGGTGAAATGATGTAAAAACAGTCTCAGTAGAAAAAAAAAAGGGAGAGATAAATATTAAGATGACAAAATAAAAGAGAACCAGCAAAGAGAAGGAAAAGATTTAAGAAATAAAATTTCATTCCAAAATTTAAGTGACCTTAAAATCCGTTACCAGTGAGTAGGTGTTCCAGGAAATGGAAAGCAATAAAAAATGAGAAACACAACAAATAAGAGAATGAAGATTCAGCATACAGATGATGATTCTAGAAACCCGCGAGAGACATCTTAATACAGTGGAGTGTGAGCTCACTGTGCACTTCACCACGGCACGCGCTTTTCCAGAGGTGACCATGGCTCTGTGTGCACGCACAGAGACACATGCAGGCATGCACACGCACGCACACACACACACACACACTCAGAGCTGCTACAGTTGAGTTCGAAATAAACCATCAGCAACTAGGAGCCTACAGACAGTAAGAGAACAATAAAGTTTGGCCACGTGAGCTCCATCCCGGGACTGCTTTGATTGCTTTCTATTAGGCCACCTATTAATATAATTCATCATCTTAATAGGTGCAAGTAGGAAAGTTATTTGATCAAATTAAAAATGAATTTTAATAAAAACTTGTAATAAAAATAGAAGGCTGCTTCCTTCACATGAGAGAAATCTCTTCCACAGCAGCTGCCACCGTCCCTCCGCATCTCCATCAGTGTGAGTAGCACCAGGAGAAGGGCGTGTGTGCTGACTCTAATTCATTCAACAAACCGTTCTGGAAGTGCTACTCTGTATCGCAATTAGATGAGAAATCAAAATGAAAGGTGTACGTCTTCTAAAGAGAAGGCACGTTTGCATTATTTACGTGTGATCTGAATTTCAGCTTTGCAAAACAAAAAAAATGCTTTGGAAAACGATTAGCAGTGGCCGGCCGCTGGCCCAGCACCGCGGGCGAGCCCTGCCTCTGAGGGGGCGCGGCAGGTGCCTGGGGTCCCCACGGTCCTGGGGGTGTGGGGCTGCACCATTTCTTTATCTGGGCAGTGGTTGTATTTACATTATTATTGCTTAAACTCACTCCTGTGTCTCATGCTTTTCACACATGGTAGACTTCACGATAGTTGTTTGCAACGTGTTACCTTTTTTATATATTAAAAATATAGCCAGCAAGGAAATCCTGGGAAGGAAAGGAAATCTGATTCACGGCAGTGACAGCAACAGACAGTGACAAGAATGAGCTGGCCCAGAACACCGCATGCGTGTATAGAAAATCCCATAAAACTTGACTGATTGAAACGAAACACAGTTTGATAAAGGGAGGAGGTGGCCACACCATTACAGGGTGAGACCCGGTAAATTAAGGACATAAATTCTCCGTAAATTAAACCATAAATTTAGCACAGTGTTGACAAATTGATTTTAAAGGTCAACTGGAAGAATAAATGTTTGAGAACAGCCGTGAAAATTTTTAAAAAAGAGAAGAAAACAGATTTCTGAAAGAAGCCTCATCCTACCAGTTATCAGTGCCACTTCAAGGTACAGTCAGAATAAGAGTGGACATTCGAGTCAGTGGGACAGAATAGAGAGCTCCAGAAACAGAATCTATACGTGTCGCTAGTATCCGGGGCACGTGGCTTACCATTTGAAAATCTTTAATCCCCCTTTCTTAATAAAAAAATTCCAAACATAATGAAGATTTAAATGTGAAAAAGAAAACTCAAAAAAGCGCTAGAAAGAATGTCAGCTGGGAGAATTAAAAAGCCATAAAGGGAGTGACCGATTTTATCAAACACAAATCTTAAGTTTTGTATGGCAAAGAAAACAAAATTCAAAATGCAGTCGGCCTTTGAGCGACTCAGGTGTGAACTGCACGGGTCCGCTTCCAGGCAGACTGTCTTCAGTAAGTACCGGATGTGCTGTAAATGCACCTTTTCTTGCGATTTGCATGACAACATTTTCTCTTCTCTAGTTTGCTTTATGGTAAGAACGCCATTACATTATAATGCATTATAATCATGCATAATGATATGCATTATTGTGACGCACGTACAAAATATGTTTCAGTTAACTGTTATCGGTAAGGCGTCCAGTCAGCAGCAGGCTAAATTAGTAGCTAAGTTTCAGGGAGTCCAAAGTTCCACGTGGATTTTTGTCTACGGGAGAGGTGGTGCCCCTCGCCCCTGTGTTGGTTTTTGGGTCAACTGTCCATTTATAAATGAGGGAAGATCGTGCAGCGTATAACAAAAGGTTGATTCTTTTAACGTAGGAAACACAAAGATCAGTAAAAGGATGAGTACCTCGATACAAAAATGCAAAGGGCGTGAACAGGCAACAAGCAAAAGGAAAGCAATTAAAAAATTATTAACTGGCATTAAACCTCAATATTAACCAAAGACATTGGCATGATACGTCACTTATCAGTTGGGCAGACGTTTGTTTTGTTTTTTATGGTGATAAACCCTGTATTGGCAGGAAGTGAGAACCTGAGCACGTTCAGCCTTGATGTGACAATAAATGACTCTTCCTGTCTGGAAGGCCCCCAGACAATGGGGAGTAATTCAGCACAAGTGCACCCATTCATCAGGCAGGTTTGCTTCTAAGAATGCGTCCTGAGGACAACAGACTCGGTGTTCATACAAACGGGGTTCATTCAGACGTTGAAGAAGGTCACGTTCTACGTGTCGGCTTTCATACCGTCCCAAGACACACGAGGGCAGGTTAGGAAACAGCCTGGTAACCTGGGGTCTATTCCAGTGATGGGATGATGGGGCGCCAGTTAGCGGCAAAGCAGAATAAACTCATGATCCAGACAGGACCACGGATAAACCCCAAAGTCACGCTGGCTGAAAAGGGCCTGGTATAAAAGTACACCCCGGACGCTTGTGAGTAAGTCACTGGGAGGATCAGAGAGGTCTGTCTCTGTGGGCATTGCCCGGGAAGGCTGGAGGGAAGCTTCTGGGATGTTGGTCGTGGTCTCCGTGGGAGACCTTCCCGATAACAGCTCATTAAAACATATTTTGTGTGTGTGTTATATGTGGTATTCTTACAGTAGGACTAGAGAAGAGAAAACGTTATTATGAAGATCGTTAAGAGATTTACAGGACTTAACCATATTTACTGAAAAAACGCAGGTGTGTGCCTTTGTCAAAATTCCTTGAATGTACAGTAAGAGGTGTGCTCTCATTGCGTGTGATCCTACATCAGCATCAGCAGGCGAAAGCACCGAGCAAATCTGGGGATTTAGGCGTGCGTGCCGAAGAGTGCAGAGGGGGGAGGGGTGCGGTGCCCGCCCCGAAAGTAAAGTGAATCAACCGAGGGAGAGACGGAGATGTGATGACATCAGACGCTAATGCTGGGCCCCAGGCACTTCCTGGCAGATTCTTCCAACTTTGTCGAAGGTTTGAAAATATTAGGGGACAAATGTTTTTAAGAAATAGCTGTAACATCTATGACAATATTCTCTGGTAGAAGGAAACAAGCCCAGTCGTAGACACCGGTTGCGGGCACGGGCTGGGCACGGTCTGGAAATGCAGGGTGGAACCAGTGTTAACAGTGGCCACGTCTGCGCAGGAGGGTGGGGGCCGGACCACAGGCTTTGCACGCCCATCACGCACGTCTGTGCGGTTTGGGACTTCACAGTGACCGTGGTTTCCTGTCATCCTACGACAAACTAAATCAGAAGGATTCGATTTTTTGCAAAAGGCAAAAGTGAAAATGTTAGCAGTTTTCGGATTTGGGGTAATTTTCACTTGCAATTTGCTGTATTTTTATGTTTTTTTATGGCAAATACGTGTTTTCTTTTGTTGGTTTTTATTTTAGTTAGAAAAATATTTACTGTATTCCCATTCTCAGGAACAACACCAAGCACTTACATGATACGTTTTGAGGTTACAGAACTAGGTTTTGTCTTTATTTCTTTTTTAATATTAATGAATTTGTTCTGCATAGAATCTGGAAGCTACCTGCTTTCAAGAGTGACAGGAAGAGCAGAATATAGGTGAAATGCTAGAAATCCATGACAACCACCAAATCAGTCTCCTGCCGTGTTCGGGTGCTCACGTGTATTTGTCGGTTATCAGAACTATCTGTTGGGCACCATCAAGCACTGGGACGTACTGATGAACAGGGTGACACAAGTCCTTTTACTCCCCAAACTTACCTTCTGCAGTAAAGGTGAGCTGTAAACAGCTATCTAATACAACATCAGGGAGTGAGAAATACCGGTGTTAAAAAGCAGAGTGAAGGGGTAGAGAGCAGAGGTCAAAATCTAGATAAAAAAAGGAGTAAATCTCACAGTTTTCCGGGCCAAGGATGCGGCAGGCCTTGGGAACCACGAGTGCAAAGGCCCTGAGGCGGGTCTCTGCCTGGTGTGTTGGAGGAACAGGACGTGTCAGGGTGAATGGAGCCGGGTGAGCAAGGGTGAGCGCGGGGAGCTCAAGTCAGAGCAGTGGCCGGGAGCCGCGTCCCGCGGGACCTTCCTCGGTGGGTCTCTGTGAGGACTTTGCCTTCTATTCTGAGGGGCAGGAAGCCTCTGGAGGGCTGTGAAGCAGGTGAAACGACTTACTTCAACGTTCCTTCTTCACATTCCCTCCTAGAAGGCTTGCTCGGGCTGCTGGGTAGAGGGGTAGGGAGGGCAGGCAAGAGTAGAAGCAGAGAGACTGGTCTGGAAAATGTGTGAGATACGGGTGCCTGGCCTGGGGCTGTGGCCCCCAGCCGTGGTGGTTCTGCCCCCAGGGCCCATTCGGCAACAGCGGGAGACGTCTTCGGTTGTCACGGTCGGGGCCCGGGTGCTGCTGGCATCTCGTGGGCCGCGGTGAGGATGCCGCCTGCTGACAAAGAATGATCCGGCCCCAAGCGTCCTAGTGCCCGGCCGGACACCCTGGCCTGGGAGGTCAGCGGGTAGGAGGTGAGCAGGGGTCGGGTCAGGTGCTGTGCAGCTAGCAGAGCAGACCGGACTCGCCGACGGTCTGGGATTGGCGCGTCTGACAAAGAGGCGTCACAAACGGCCCGAGCCCGTTTCTGAGCTCCGTCGCGCACCGAACGGCACCACTGGCTGTGTTATTAGAACCACTGGCATCTGATCTTAGGGCTTCTGAGCCATCGTCACCGCGTCTGATTTTGCCTGCTCTTTGGCCTTCCGTGGGCCAGCAACAGTGTCACGTAGGGGAGGAGAGAACAGTGTGAAAAAGAAACAAGTCGTCGACAGTTCTGGCGCAAAGGGCCTCGGCATCATTGGCCAAGGTAACACTCGTGGCGCCTCCGTGACGGATCCGTCCACGCCGCGCTCCCACGAAGAACCACGGCGTGAACCTTTTCAGGCGTGGTGTCCCTGTGCTTAATTTTCTGCTTAGTAGAACTTCGTGTTTTCAGCAGGTGTATTAAAATGCTTACTTCCCAGAGGACGCTTAAGTTGTTTTTTACAATTTCAAAGTCTTTGTGTGCTAACCCCAGAAGCTGGCCAACCGTGAGTCTGGTTCTGTGGCCTGTTTTTTCTCTAAATTTTAGATAGGATACTCTGTCGTGGGCGCCACGGTTAGGAACCTCTGAGGAGCGTCTGGCTCTCTGCTCGCGGGCCGTTTGCGTGATCTTGTGGTCTCTTGGTGGTAGGACTGGTCTCCTGTGACTTTGCTCTTGGTGCTGGGATGTGGCTCTGAATCCTGGAACATGATCGCCTCCCCGGGAGTCCTGTGGGAAGTCCAGATGTGAATCCGGCCCTTTAATGTGGCGTGCCGGCGCTCCCTGCCTGTGTGCTCGCCGGCGGGCGGTGTCGAAATCTCCGTCCGTCCTTTCGGCCGCCGTCCCCCCGGGGCCCCTTGGAGTCCCGCCCCACGCGTGTCTGGGGCAGGGTCAGCCAGGGGCTCCGAGACACTGCTCAGCCGAGGCGGCTGCCTCTCCCCTGAGCGTGGCCCCCGCGTGCTGCGTGGATTGGGCTGTGCCCGCGGGGCTCTCCGGGTGGAGCAGACTCACCCGGACTTGCTCCGTCGAGGGTCACATCCCTTCCCTTTCTGTCTGTATCTGTTCGCTTCTTGGTGCCTTCACGTGGCTGTGTTTTGCATTTTGTCCAGAACTGATTATCATTATTGATAAAAGGACTAGCGGGATACAGATTATTCTGTCATCACCGAAATCCAGAAGTGCCAATCAATAAGTACATTATAGGTAAAAAAACAAACGACAAATTGGCATAGGACCCAGGATGAGAACGAAGACGTCTTTCCCGAAGATCCTTTCTGTCCTGATTGCTCTGAACCTGCCAGCGGGGGCGGTGGTGACTGGGGGTGCGGGCAGAGCCATCTGAAGCCGAGGAAACAGGATTTGCGTGGGATGGAACTGGCCGGCGGATGGAGCATCCGGGCCGCGAGCCCTTTGTGCCCGTGGGAGGGGCCGCCCTCTCCGCCAGGCAGAGACCCTCACTTGTGCTGCTTCCCTCTGAACGGGACCACACCGGCTACGACAGCCACTACCAGGAAAACGACTTCCTGCATGCTGGCGGGCGAGGCTCGGCCCCCAGAGGTGCCCAGGGGTCCCCGGCAGCCGACTGTACGTGCCCCCACCCTGGAGGCCGCCCTCGGGATCC
This sequence comes from Panthera uncia, assembly GCF_023721935.1. NCBI lineage: Eukaryota > Metazoa > Chordata > Mammalia > Carnivora > Felidae > Panthera > Panthera uncia. Next base: position 1,966,422 of record NC_064814.1, on the reverse strand, counting down.
GTGTGTCCTCCCAGCCTCCGTCCCTGCTGCTCTCCGACCCTCCCTGTCTCCCTCTCGCCCTTCCCACCCGGCCACCTCGGACGTGTCAGGCCTCGTCTGCCTGGCCCTGGGGCCCGTCCCTCCCCATGGGCCCGCTGCTCTCCGACCTTCCCCCACGTCTCGTGTGCAGCTAGTGATGCACAGAAATGCTTCTTGGAGCTGTGCGTGTTTGCCATTTGTCTGCTCGGCTCGTTGGAGGGCCATTTGAGCTTAACTTGTAAAGCAGGCGTTTCCCGTGTCTCCCACTAAGCGCCGCACGTTGCCCTTGTTACTCAGTGTGGCTTCTGCCCTGCTGGGTCCCAGCGGCCAGGACAGGAGGCAGGAAGGGTGGCTGCCTGCCCCCTGCCCCCCCCCCCCCCCCGTTGGTGCACGCACGGCAGACGGGGCCTGCCGGGTCCAGTCTCACTGTGACGCTCGAGTTCATGGCAACAAAGTGATATGATCGAATTCGCTTTTCTGTGTCTCCGCCCACGTTTTTCTCTGGGGTGTCCGGAGGTCACTCGCACTCCTTCCGGCACTCTCCCCAGCTTGCTTTCTTACCAAGGAGAAAAAGAAAGGGAACCCGGTCTGTCCACTGTTTGGGTGGATGCCTCCTTTCCTGTCTCACCTGGCCCCCGCGTCCTGTTTCTTTCCTTCCGCTGATGGTGGGGGAGGGGGCAGTGAGGATTTCTTCGTAAATGTGAAAGGTCCAGAATTAAGAAAATCTGGGTTTATGTTTTCAGCCTCCCCCTTTATCCCCTTGCTTACTGGGGGCCCATGGTACTTCTCGTTAAATGTCCCCGTGATGGGACTCCGTGTCCTCTGTCCCTGCGCTGTGACTGACTGTGTCTCCTCTCTCTGCAGGTTTTGCATGCAGAAGTGCGTGAGTCTGGTGCCCGGGGTCACACTGGATTTAATAGAAAAGTAAGTAAGATATTGGCGCTGTGCGGCTCTGGGGCCCGCGGGGTTCTCAGAGACGCTTGCTGTCAGCCTGCGGGTGCGGACGTCTGCCCTCGGGGAGGGCCGTGTGCCGACGGTGGCACCGGTGGTCGGCGTAGCACACGACTAAGCGTGGGGCCGCGACGGAAGAAAAGCGGAATCCACGTGAACATTTGCGGATACTCCCAACACTAACGCCAAAGCAGAGGCTGCTCCCAGAGGTCTCTCTGCTCCCCAAGTGGGTTGGTGAGGTCACGGCCTAGCGCTGACCCCCTGTCCCTCAGCCCCCCTTTCACGTGCTGAACTCCGGCGCCCCCATCCTGTGTGCTGTCTCGGGAGAGGCCGAGGTCCAGGCGGGCGCGCCCCGGTCGTGTGGCCTGTCCCTGCCCTTCCAGGTCGACGGCGACCCGTCTCCCTCCTGTCGTGGACACTGTTGTGTCTGCTCTGCGCGTGCGTGTGTGTGTCGACTCACCTTGGCTCGTCCTGATTCACCTACTGGTTGTGCTGAAACCTTCCACTCTGGACACCGTTTCTTCCAGAATTAACTACAAGATAATAGTTCTCTAAGTCCTGATAGAGGAAATCGTGTGCGAGAACAGCGAGGCCTGAGTTTAATTAAGTCAGGCAGGAAAGGCAAATATACCTCTGGGTTTTTCTCCTGGAAAACTACTTGCCTGCGTGTCAGGGGAAACAGACAGGAATGTTAGGTGTAAACGTCCACATCAGGGACACGAAGGGCGCGGTCCTGCCGGGGATCGCGGGCACTCTGTGGCAAAAAAAAGGCCACGGCATTGCCGCTCGAACCGGCACAGACAGTGTGCCCAGCTCTGTGGGCAGAAAAGCAAGTGAACAATGTGCACAGGAGGCCGCCGAGGGCATTTTCACGACCGCATGTCCGTCTGCAGGCGGGAGTGCAGGTAAGACAGTCCCTCACCGTGCGGGGTCTGGGGGTGCAGCTGTGCTGGCGGGCGTGGCTTCCTGCCCATCGTCTGAATTTTCTACGCAGAATGCACATAAACATAAGTGGAGAAGAATTAGGATGCCTGCAAACAATTCAGTGAATATAATTACTCCTCGTAGGTTTTGAGTGAGTGTCTGAGGGCATGTGACTGGCCTGCTTCCCTTTGGGAACTTTGTTCATGAGCAGGACGGTGATGGGGGCAGGGGTGAGTGAGCAGGACGGTCAT
>NC_064814.1:1954992-1964268 GCF_023721935.1 Panthera uncia | reverse complement strand
AGCAGGACGGTGATGGGGGCAGGGGTGAGTGAGCAGGACGGTCATGGCGGCAGGGGCAGCGGAACACCGTTCGGCGCCATCAGGGCGGACGGGAAGGTCTGCAGCTGTTCTGCTGAAGAGCAGGTCTTGGTTATTGCGAAACCAGCCCACGGCTGACAGCGACCCAGAAGCCTCCTTTAGGGAGGCCACGGCAGGGGCGCGGGGTGAGGGCGAGCTGGAGTCGCCGGAGCAGGAGAGCCAGGGGTGCGGCCACAGGTGGGAGAGCCAAACGTGTCCCGTCGTCGGGCAGGACAGGGTCCCGGAGCCGGGACCGCAGAGGGGTGCCATCGGTTCGCAGGGGTCAGCGAGGGCGCGAGCGGCCGGGCCTCGTGCACAGTGCTGCGCACACGGGCGAGCCGGTGTCTGCCGTCCCGTCACAGCTGCTCAGTGCACCCGCTCTCCCCGCGTGCGCAGGGCTGCAGCCTGGCGGGAGGCGGTGATGTCCAGCTGTCGTGACGGTGCTCGAGGCCGGCTCGTCTGCTCGGTGCACTCCCCTCTCCCAGGCTGTGCTGTGCGGTCCCTGCCGGCTCTCCCGCGCTCGTGGTCGGGAAGCGAGGGCCGCACCGTGGCACACGTGGGCTGGGCGGTGGGGGCCGGTACCCGAGCTCGTGCTGCCACATGCAGACCGCTTCCGGCAAGTTCTCAGCAGTCACGTTTTATCACGGGTTGGTTGCTTCCGGTGGCCCGTTCAGAGCGGTCTCGGCTTACGCTTTCCTGAGCCGGTTTCCCTCCCTGCCCCCCTGTGCCTGGGGCAGACTCGTGCGCTCCTCTCCCTCAGGCAGGGCGGGAGGCAGCCGTCCAGCGTCTCTGTGTACCGGCCAGTGTCCCGCACGCCCTCCGGCCGGGGAGCCCCGTGCGCACGGCCCTGTCCCGTCCCGTCGCCCGGCACGGTCGCGGCTGCTCTTGACCAAACTCCGCTCGAGATGAGTCACGTGGACGCAAGAGCGTCGCATGTTCTGAGTTCTCCAGAGGACAGGAGCTACCGACGCTTAAGTAAAAATACGAATTTCTTAAGTTATTGGGTTAAACCTCTTTTGTTGTTGTTTTTTTACTGGGAGGAAGCTGGCGTTCAGTTCAGCTCTGCTTCCTGGCTGGCATCTTCCAGCCCGTGGCACGGCCGGCGGGGCAACCAGGCCCTGGAGGGACCCTTTTCCTCCAGGCAGGCCTCCCTGTACCCAGACCACGTCGGGACAGCCAGCTCCCGTCCTGTCACTCTCCCAGACGTAAAGTGTGTGCGGCAGCTTGACGCCCTCGGCAACGACCCACAAAAGAAAAAAATTGTTGAATTCAACCTCATAAAAATTTAAAATGTTTACTCCCCGGAAGACACAGCTCAGACCGCGGAGAGACAAGCCGCCAACTCGAGGAGAATGTTTGCAAATCACACAGCCAACAAGGGACTTGTATCCAGAGTATATGAAGATCTCTCAAAACAAAAGTAAGAAAAAAAAACCTCAAAACTGGACAAAGGACCTGAAAAGAGACTTTGCCAAAGAGAATTGAAGGACGGCCAGGAAGCCCGCGCGAAGATGCTCGAAACCATTAACCGTTAGGGAGACGCACATTGAAACCACAGGGTTAGTAAAACAAAAGGCTGACGACACGCGGTGCTGCTGGCGGGGGTGCGGGACGACCGGAAATCCCACGCGCCCTTGCGGGAGGCGAGGTGGTACCGCTGTGCGGTAGGTGGGCCTCCCACGGGGCCCGGGGCCCCACTCCTGGAAATCCGTCCTGTAGGAACGAGACTTGTCCGCACGGAACCCGTATGCCGGTATCTGTGCGACTTACCGTCATCGCCCCAAACTGATAACAACCACGTGTCCTCGGGGGTGAAGGAATGAGCAGAATGTGCATCGTGTAGCAGGCGCAGCCAGCGGGAAATGGGGGGACATTTCATACGTGACACATGGTGGCCCCAGAAGCACTGTGGGGTCACAAACAGCAGCTTGGGGGGGGGGGGGGCGACACCTGGTCTAATTCCATTCACGTGACCATCTGGAAAAGGCAAAACGATCGGGTCGGAGAACGGGTCGCTGGTTGTAGGGTTAGGAGTGTGAGGGAATGTGGGGTGATGGGATGTTGGGCGTCCTGGTTGTGGGGTGGCCGCTCAGATCTGCACGCCCACAAAAGCCAGCTTACTCTACTACAGTACGGTTAATAAAATTGACACGTCACGCGGGGAAGTCAGAACTCCATCGGGGAGCACGGGTCGGAGTGACCCAGGGAAGGCCCGGCAGGCGCGGCCCGGCTGGAGGAGCCGGGGCGGAAGGAACCGAGACCAGGACTCGGAGAAGTGGCTTTTCTTCTGTGAGACGTGCCTGCTGTTCCCCGGGAAGGAGGCTTCACTCGCTTCATGAAGGCTGGCTAACGAGGGTTGAAAAGTGGAAGCGAACACCCTTGATCACGAAGATTTTGGTATTTTTCGTCGAGCATTATTTTCCGAAGTCATGGTGTCAGGGTTTGTGACCGCCAGCGTCCTTCCCGGAAAGCCTTAGTTTTTGGTTTTTTTTAATTGTTTTTTTTTTTTTTTTAACGTTTATTTATTTTTGAGACAGAGAGACAGAGCATGAACGGGGGAGGGTCAGAGAGAGGGAGACACAGAATCCGAAACAGGCTCCAGGCTCCGAGCTGTCCGCACAGAGCCCGAGGCGGGGCTCGAACTCACGGACCGCGAGATGGTGACCTGAGCCAAAGTCGGCCGCCCAACCGACTGAGCCACCCAGGCGCCCCGGAAAGCCTTAGTTTTACATCCGTCCCGCGCTGTGGGCGTCCGTGCAGCCCTGCGCTTCCGGAGGCCAGCACGCACCGTGCTCCCCTCTCCTCCCCATCCTACTGTGCCGAGGGGTGCTCCACGGGCGGTTAAGTGTGGGCAGGCTGGGTGTGTGGTTTTTTTTTTTTCTTTTAATTTAAGAAGAAAAGCATCATCAATGTCGCCAGCAGCACCTTCTATGCTGCTTCCTGAGGGACTCCGGGGGCGGTGGAAGGAACGCGGACCCGGAGCGGTCGGCCGCGACGCTGAGGGCGAGGCTCGCAGGACGGCCCTCCGGCCTCCACGGCGGCTCTCCCTGGGCGCCAGCCCAGCCCCTCGAACACAGGTCCTCGCCCCGCCTTCCAGAAGCCGCGGGTTTCTGGATGTCCTCTGGGTTTCGGGTAAAGCCTGGAGGAGGAGAGTGTTCTCACGCGGCTACCCTGGTCACGATCAGTGGCTACCGCTGGTGACTCTGGGGGAGCTCTGTGCAGTGGAGGAGAGGTGATCCCGGTTTCGGACAAGCTCTCTGTCCGGAGTGACCGGGACAGGCTGCGTGCGTCCAGAGCGAACCTCACTTTTCCCCGGGGCGTCGAGGACGGGGCTTCGTTTGGGGGTCGTGGCGGGGACGGGAGAGGGCAGACCAGGCCTCCACTGCAGCAACTGTTCGCGGTGCGTGGGCTTGGGCCTGAGTCACTGCCCTCCGGACACAACCCCCCGTGGTTGAGCGGAGGCGCGCCGGGCCCCTCCCCGCCTGAGACGCTGCGCCCCCGGTCACCTGGCCACGGCGAGGCTGCGTGTGAGTGTTGGGCTGTGTTTATGCTGTGCCAGGACGGGTTCCAGACTTCGGGATTCCGCAGCGCCGGGGAAATACCTGGACGTGAGGCTCCAGGAGACACAGCCGCCGGGTCTGTTTCCGAGGAAATACGGGTTTTTAACTTCTGCAGCTTTACCTCAGAGGTTTCTCCGTTTACAAGAAAATGCTGTTAACCTATTGTTTTAATTTTTACATTTTTTTTTCCCCAGTGGTGCTTAGTCTATCAGAAGCATTTTCAATAAGCAGATTTGAGTTTGCAGCTCCCAGCCTAGGCAGAAACTTGGCACGTTTATGTTTGATGGGGCCGTCCAGGTCCCTGGACTGGATTGTACGTTCAGAGAATGTTCCCGGAAAAGCGTCTCCGGTTTTTCTCATGAATCGTAGCTCTTGGTTACGGGGGCCGTACGGCTCTCCCCCTCTGGGGCTGTGTCCGTCTCCCGCCACTGCCCTGGCCCGAGGCGGCGTCGACCACACGTCAGCGGGGCATGTCCGTGCCCACGGCTGTCCTGTATGTGGCTTAGAACCGAGCATGCGATGTGGGATGCTGAACACGAATGGTCCGTGCTGCGGCCGGGCCCAGGCGAGAGACACCTGCGCTACCCTCTGCTCACTGCGTGGGCCGCGTGCTGGCGTGGTCGCCCCTTTCTGACACGTCAGGTGTCCTTCGGCCATTCGGAGGCCCTTCCTGTGCGCGAGTCCCACCGTCATGGGACGCTTGACCTGGAGCTCACCCTCGACGTGCCAAGTGCCTCATCACGCCCCGTGTGGTGCTCTCCTGCCAGAGCGCCTTTTCTCGCGCGGTCTGCCTGTCCCCACTCTCCACCCCAGAGCCTTTAGGACGTGAAGAGACGCGGTCTGCGGTCATACAGCTGAAAACCGGTCCAGACTCAGAGCGAGCTTCTGTTTTGTTGTGTTGTGTTTTAATTCAAGTACAAGGTGAAATCCTTTCATCGAGATGTGAGAGACTACAGAAAACAGAACCGGGTCTTGGAGCGGACAGAAGATGGGCATTTCCGAACACGCGCAATGTGGGGCCGCCTCTCCTGTGGCGGGCCTGGCGGTGCAGACAGAGGCTGGGCAGGCCCCTGGCCGGTCTGGTCATTCCGGAAGCCGCCGCCCAGCCGGGCCCCTGTGCGCCGTCCCTGCCGGCCTCGACGTGCCGCAGGGCCACTGTGCCCGAGGACGAGCTCTCCCCATCACATTCTAGGGCGAAGTTGTCACCCGGGGTGAGCGTTGTCACCACCCTGACACAGAAGCCCAGAGACTGGTCTCTAAGGGCGAGACCTACAGCCACGTTCCTTCTTTCCAGCGTTCCAAGCGTGAAAACCCCACGCTCCTGGGGCGACAGCTGATTTGGGGGGGTGGGGTTGTCATATTTTTCAAAACCTTCCTAAAATGGAGTAGCGGACGGTGAGTTCACCGCTCCTACTCGCCTGGGTGGGTCAGCGGGTCGGCTCACAGACGTCGTTCCGACTCCGGGTTGGGTGTGGAACGTCCCCTGCCTCAGACTGTCTGGGGGTCGAGGGCTGTCGGGAGGCATCCTGTGACACACGTCCACCCCACGTGAGCCTTCCCGACCACGTGACCAAGCAGCGTGGGGACACGGACACCGTCTGTGCACCAGCCTCAACCTCGGCTGGGACCCGAAGTCAGCGTGCTGTTTTCACTTACAAGCAGCTTATATTTGGAGAAGACACGGAATGTTTCAAACGTACAGATTTTAGTTTTTTAAGTTTCTTTGAGGTTTCTTTACTTTGACAGAGAGAGAGAGAGAGAGAATCCCAGGCAGGCCCCGCGTGGCCAGCACAGGACCGGAGGTAGGGCTTGAGCCCTCATAAACCGTGAGATCGCGACCTGAGCCGAAATCGAGAGCTGGACGCTTGACTGCCTGAACCACCCGGGCCTCCCAAGATACATGAGTTCCGAGGAGTGTGAGAAACCGTAATAAGACGGTTACGCACTGTTGCCGACGCTGGTGGGGCGGTGGCTGGCGAGGCCTCGGAGAGCCGGGCGGCCGGCTGGGCGACACTTCCCGTGGCCGGCTCTCCTCCCGAGACCGTGGGGCTCCAGGGCCCCGGGGTCGCGTCCGCGCGCAAGCTGGCGGGGGGTATCCGTCGCTGGGGCTCCCTGGGGTGGTTGCGTAGCCGACCCCGTCCCCGTCGCCCCCGCATGGGACGTGTGTGGCCGTCACCCGCCTCGCCGTGAGGCCCTCAGCGTGGGCGTCCAGTGCAGCTCACCGGGTGACCCGATCACGGCCCCGGTCAGTCGGTGAGACGACTTCTTCTCGTGACACTCGTACCACCAGACAGGAGTCGGCCGTTTTCTCAGCCCCCTGGGTGCCGTTTCGTTCGTTCGTCACCAGTGCGTTCTGAACAAAGTCGTAGGCTCTGCAGAGTGTTGTGGCAGACGGCATGAGCCACGTGGACTGTGCCGTGGCCGTGGAACTCCTGGCCACACGCAGACGTGAGGTCCGCTGGGCCGGAACTTGGCACCGATCTTGCTTTTTAAGGATTCTGAGCCCTTTCGTTGTGCATCCGGTCTTACTCTCTCGTTTCCCCTCGCCACGGGGTCGTGCCTGTACTCGAGAACCTGTCACCTCTGAGTGTGACCGTGACCCTGGTCACTACACCCCTCCGATGAGAGTGACAAGTCATGACACGGAGATGAAATGGAGAAAACGGGCCTGAGTTACTGCGTTTTATTTCCTTAGTTTAATGACCTACAAAAAATAAGAATAGCGTCCGTCTCTGCCCCCTGCTTTCCTCCCGGCGCCCTTGCTCTGTGGAGGATCTTCCTAACACAGGTCCGGTGAGTGGCCACGCCTGACGTACGTGTCCCATGCCCACACGCCCTCGCCTGCCGTCCCCTGGAAGCTGTCCTTCCTCCGTGGGTGGCTCTGAGTGAGGGGAGGTCTCCAGGGCCACAGCTTATTAGGCTCTGAGCTCAGCCGATGTCCTGCCCTGCGGCTGGACGGCGGGTGACTCCCATGTCACAGGCCCCCAGGCAGCGGGCGTGGAGGCTGGTGGGGGCGGTGAGCCTCACCTTGCTAGCACCGTCCTGGGGGCGGGGGGCAGCGCCTTCCCCTGCCGCCGCGAGTCAGAAACCCGGCCTGAACTGTGTTGTGTCGTTGTGTCGTGGTCCTCTTTGCCATCCCTGGGGAGATGGATGGACAGGTGTCGTCAAATTGCTGCATGGTAATTCTGTAACAAAGGCGGTTTGTTTCAAGCAGCTGCCACCGTGACTCCTCCTCCGCACACGAGCCTCCCTTGGGTAGCGAGGGTTAACCCCTTCCCAGCCCCTGCCACCTTTGTCAGGTGTGCAGAACACGTGCTGTTGGGGGTCTCAGCACAAGAGCGGAGAGAGGATACAGGCGGTGCGTGTGTCTCATAATTACTTAGCGATCTTTCAAGCCAGGGAAGGAATTTGTTTTCTCATTAAGCTGCCGTGTCGGGAAGTAAATTAGAGCGAACCTTCCTTGAGCACCCCCAATTTCTAATTATCTACGTGAACCCGGCAGCCTGATAAATAAGCACGCTGCCGCTGGGGCACGTATTTATATTCCGAGTCCTCGGAGAGAGCGGCAATGAGATCCATGCCTGGAAACTCAGGGACATTTTTCAGCCCTGAGATCAAGTAATGAAACGCTTAAACGACACTGGAAATGTTAGGGCGCTCAGGAAGCACCGGGGAGCCCGGGAGACGGTGAGCCTCACCCGCGGGGCTGTGAGTTAGCATTCTGATCACTGCAGGCACAGAGCGCACTGAAAATTATTCATAATTAACATCTATTGTGTCAGCAGCATATTTTCGGGAGCTAACAGCCCTGTGTCTAGGGTACAATGAGCTGTCGTGCCCCGCTCCCCCCCGGGGCACGTGTAGCCGTGTGGCCGCTGCCGAGCCCAGTCCAGGGACACCAGGCTGAGGCCAAAGCCTGGATCCCGGGGGTGGTTCTGCTCTGACCCCTCGAGCGATTTGTCAGCTTTGCTGCAATCTCCATGTGTAAGAGCCCCGGTCTTGGCCGTGCCCTGTGGGGGTGGGGGGTGGAGGGTGTAAGAGGATGTCGTGAGCTGTTGCTTGGGAACACAAGGCAACCGTGGTCCTTCTGGCTGAGAGTCGGGAAGGATAGCAGGGAACATTTATTGAGCACTTGCTGTGTGCCAGGTGCCATATCAAGGGCTCTCTGTGTGTCAACTCTCACAGTCCTTGCTAGAACCCTCTAAAGGAGTCGCTGGTGCTGCCCACGCTCTACGGAGGGGAAACTGAGGCACAGGGTGGGCAGGTCATCTGCTCAGGGGCTCACCACAGGGGTGGGTGGGAGCAGGGCTTTGCCAGGCAGGCTGCCTGGAGCCCGTGTGCCGAGCCACGCCGTCACCCTGCAAGCCAGCGTCCTCCGAGGCCCCCACGGGCAGAGGGTCTGCAGGGTCACTTCGCGGGCTCGGTGGTCGCGATTAGAGTTTTCTCGGCCATCAGGTCGCAATCGTGCACGTGTATCGTGTCTGGAAGGAAAGCGACCGAAAGACACCAGTCTTCATTCACAAAGTACCGTTCTTTCCAACGTGAATATATCGTGCCGGCTGGTTGAGGTGGAAAATCAGTAATTCACGAACGCCTGCCAGTCACGGGCGGGATGAGGAATGACTCACGGGAAGCTAATCTGGAGGCGGAGCGGGGGTCGCTGGCGGGGACGCGGGGACACTGTGAGCTAAGAAAGCAGCAGGCCCCCCGCGCCCGCACCGGAGCATCGTGAGTCAGCCGCGCCCCGGAGCGCCGCCGCTGGGGCCTCCCGCTCAGAGCCCTCTGAGGCCAGTAAGGGGAAGCGGGGACGCCGGGTCCCCTGTGTGCGGGCACACCCCGTCACGCCTCCCTGTCTGTTGGGATTGGCCGGCCTCTGGGATGAGTTTGTGCCGAGCCACCAAGGGGGGAGCGTGAGCAGTGCCCCAGGCCTCCCTGGGGCACCTGCACTGGCCACTCGGGGCCTCATTTCCTTCTCTCTGGCACCAGCGTCCTGGCCTCGTCATCAAAACGGACAAAACAGCGTGGCGCCTTTCAAGGCCCTCCCGCCCGCCTGTGCCTCTGTGCCCTCCGGCGTCCTGAACAAAACATGTGCTGCCCGTGCCTAACGGAGGCCCCCGCGGCCGAGGTCCAGGGCCACGGCGGGCCGGGCAGGTGACCCGACGGGTCGCCACGGCCGCGTGGGGCCGGGGGGCATGGAGGGGGAGGCGTGGGCTTCTGCCCAACGTGCCCAAGCCAGCGCCCGGGCCCTTTCTGCCCGTGTCCGGGCGGGCACACTCCCGTCCTTCCCTCGCCCGATCTTCCCGTCAGCCTTCCTCTGAGGGCTGGCCGCTCGAGGCCCCACTCGCAGCCGCTGGCACCGTGGCATCGGGCAGAGGGGGGCGCAGTGGCGCTAAGCAGCTCTCCCGGAGGTGCGCCCCTGACACGGGACTGGGCACCACACGGCCAGCCCGCTGGGAACCAGCGACACCTCCGCGGGCCTCGCTCTGCCTGGACGTGTGAGACGCCCTGGCGGGTGCAGTCCACGGGGTCAGACACTGGACGCCGAGAGTAACGGGTATGGGGACTTGCTGGGGGTCACTCGCAGATGGACAGGGGACTTAGGGTCACTCGCCGGTGGACAGGGGACTCGCTGGGGGTCACTCGCGGGTGGACAGGGGAC
>NC_064814.1:1883625-1954982 GCF_023721935.1 Panthera uncia | reverse complement strand
TCACTCGCGGGTGGACAGGGGACTCGCTGGGGGTCACTCGCGGGTGGCGTAGCCCACCTCCGCCCTGAGTCCTGGGGTCCCTGCCCCCTGTTGCCTGCGTGGAGGACGTGCCTGCCCTCTCTGACCCGAGGACACCAGCCTCAGAGCTGCACCGGACGATCTGAGCTCGGAAAGAGGGTTTCACAGGGTCAGTGCTCAGAACGCACCCGCCCCGCTCGAGCCGCCTCTCGGAGCCGGGCCCGATCACTGTGTCAGATGCGACTGAGGCGTGGGGGTGGGCCCGGATTGCCCCGGCCTCACTTCCGGGGTGCCGCGTGGCTGCGAGGAGATGCCTCCTGCCCCCTGCCGGCTGGCAGCTCGGCACGAGAGGTCACCGTGCGACCGGGCAGCTCCGGGCACCGTCTGTGGAACCGTTCACAAGGACGGCCTGGGCTCACCAGCCCGCGGGTCGCGTACTCGGAGCCGAGGGTCGGACGCCCGGCTAGAGGTCGTCCTCCTCCCCTGCGAGGCCAGCGTGCCGTGGGCAGTCAGTGGACGCCCGTGAGCGGGTGGTGGTTCAGTGAGCGGGGGGCCCTCGCGATCTGGAGACCTGGGCCCACCCCGTGGAGCAGGAGGAGCAGCAGCCGGGCTGGCTTCCGAGGGGAGGGGCCGCTGGGTCTGGGCGAGGAGCACAGGTGACGCGGGCTGCTGAGTCTGCCTTCACCGCAGCGTCCAGCAGAGGGAGCCGGTGGCACAGAGCCGCGGGGAGGGCCGTCGCTGCTTTTCCCTGAGGAAGGCGGTCAGCCCGGCCTTCTGCAGGGACACCTGGGGCGTCCGGGAGGCTCCTCCTCCTCCCGCAGGTAGCAGGAGCCTGTGCGGCATGTGACGCCAGCCACCCACCCCCCCATCTTCGTGACAGCACTGTGCTCCCGCTCTAGCAACTGCAGAAAGTACGGGAAAACGATGGAGAAGCCTTCGGAAACTCGGATAGACAGGAGCAATACTGTTTTGTGAGGTAGTGAGAGAATTTGCTCGTGGACCCAATACCAGAACACAGAATTCCGTGTATTAACCTCACGGTGTCCTAAGACCTCACACGTACGAGCGCGGAATTGGGGCGATTCGACAGAACGCCAGCCCGTGTGGGGACAGTCAGGGTTGTAGTAAACTGAGCTTGATTTGAGTCAGCTCTTCTGTGTAACTGCTCCCAAACCAGAAGGGTCCCAGAGGAGGGATGCCTTGGGGATGCGGCAGGGCGCAGAATGGCGCCTCGGGCGAGGGGCACCTTCGGGGACCCGCAGGGGAGGAGACTCTGGACGACACGTGAGTGTCTTCAGATCATTCAGGGGTCGTGACATGGCCGCTGCGTGTGACACGTTTCTGCAGGGTGCCAGGTGCCAGCCCCAGGGCCACCGGCGGAAGCTTCAGAGACGGCGGTCATAGCGCAGTGAAGTGGCCCTCGGGGTCAGAGCCGCCCCCCCGAGAGCCGGGCCACGGGAAGCGAGGCTCACGACGCACCTCCCGCCCACACAGCACTCCGTCACGTGGGGAGAAGCGAGAAATCACTGGCTTTCCCAGTGGAAGACACTCGTTGATTTATTAGGGGAGCGAAAGGGGAAGGAGAAGGGAGAGAATTCTGCATCCAAAAGGTAGAATTTTAATTTAGTTTGATGCAGGACGAAGACGACAGTAAACGGTTCGGTCCCCTCCTGCCTCTGCATCGAGTCTGTGCAGAAAGCATGACGTTTCACAAGGGAAGTAAAAGGCAAGCAGTGGTGTTTTCTGTAGCGTCGTTTCTATAACCAGGGAAGGCTTTGGAGGGTTGCTCCTTCTGTATCTGCTCGGCAGCTTTACTGGGTGTTATTTACAGACCCATCTACGTGTTCGATGGGCCCCAGTAAGTCCGCCAACCCGAGCCGCCGTCACCACAGTAGCTGGATTCCCGTCGCTCTCGTGACACCCCTCGTGCCGCCCACGGCGAATTCCACCCCTGCCCCCGCTCCCAACACCACCAGTCCTTCTGTCCCTGTGGATTCGTCTCTTCCGGACATTTGCTCGGAATGGAATCCTACAACGTGGTCTTTTGGGTCCGGCGGGGTTTTTTTTCCTTGTTTTCCCCGCTTAGCATGTTTCCAAAGTTCATTCGCGTTGTGGGGTGCTTCCGTGCTGCTCTCTTCATTGCTGAGTAGCCCCCCCCCCGCCATTACTGGCCTGTCCGTCTGCGTCCCCGTCATCATTCACTGGCCGCGGGGGACGGGCTTGCTGCGAGCGCCCGGTGCCGGCCTTCGTGTGCACATGCGTGTTGGTCGGGGCGCACGGTGCCTTCGTGTTTAACTTCTGAGAGATTGCCACGCCGTCTCCCGGAGCGGCTGTACCACCTGCCTCCCCATCAGCACGCGACTGTCCCCGCCGCGTTCGTCGCCATTGGCCCGCGACCGTCGCCATTGTCGTGGGCGTGACGTGGTGGTTGTGACAGGGGTCTCACTGGGGGCTCGTCACGGCGAGCATCGTCTCCTGTGCCCACTGGCCACTGTGTGCCTCCCCAGTGTCGTGTCAGAGCCTTTCCCCTGTGCTTTCTCTGGGTCTTTGTCTTCTCGTCGCACGTAGGCCTCACGTGTAAGCTCTTCTCAGATACAGGAAGTGCAAATATTCTCTCTGAGGCCACCTTTAAGTTCCAAACATGAACATGTGGCACGTTCGTAAAATTACCTTGTTTTTTTATATTAATCTTAGGAGTTCAGTTTATTGGGGCAGTTCCAACATCTTGGATTTAATTTACTTTAAAACTTCTGGGGTTTTTTGTGATAAATGTATAGGAGCAGCTGTATTTCCTGGGCACTTGCTGTGTTCCAGGGTCTGTGCTAACTTGTCATGTGTTAATTCATTCCACTTTTCTGTCTCGCCGTAGAGGTAGGCGGCATAGAGCAGGTGACAGAGTCTCAGGGAGGTCAAGTGACCTGCCGGCAGTCACACAGCTACAAGTGGCAGAGCCTGAGGAATACACCCAGGTCTGTCCCTCGTCTCTGGACTGCGCACAATGTTGAAGAATTGCGTAATGTCCCACAGGTTCATGCGCAGGTGTTTCAGAGGCAGGAAAGGTTCGTTTTGGTTAGGGACATATCAGGAAAGGTCTTATTAAGGAGGTGGCATGAGTTGTATGTGTCAAGGTTTCTGGTCTCCGAGGGCAGATTAGACATGGTCAAAATGAAATGAGGGGGTGTCTGTCGTGTGGAAGAAGTGACCGGTCAGCTCGGCCGGGGCACAGGTTCCTGGAAGGGGGAGGGGAAGGGGGAGGGGGAGGAGCTGGAACACCTCTGCCAGGAAACCTGAGAGGAAAACGGCCTAGAAGTTCCAAGAACAACAAACACAACTGGATCGTGTTTTGGAGACTTTTATTTGTTTAACAAACAGAAAGAGACAGAATTTAAAAAAAAAAAAAAAAAAATTTTTTTTTTTTTTTTACATTTATTTATTTTGAGAGAGACAGAGACAGCTTGAGCCGGGGAGGGACAGAGAGAGACAGGGAGAGAGAGAGAGGGAGAGAGGGAGAGAGGGAGAATCCCAAGCAGGCTCCACGCTGCCGGCTGCAGAGCCCGATGTGGGGCTTGAACCCACAAACTGTGAGACCACGACCTGAGCCGAAACCAAGAGCCAGACGCTCAACTGACCGAGCCACCCGGTAGTCCTTCCGAGCACCAGCTTGGAGTGACCTTGGCGTTTCGGTCCCCACGTGGACTGGGAAGGTTCTGGCCAGCTAAGGACCCACCGGGGGAGGCTGGTAGCAATCTCTGTTAAACAGCAGATGTGTTACATGCTGAGGAGGCAAAGCCCACCCCTCCACCCCACACCCATCGCCTCTCTTTCCCCTTCTGTAGACCTGTAGACCAGATTTTTACAAAGAAGCTCACTGGTGAGGATGCCTCAGCATGTTCCAGAAGAGACATCTGGAGAGACCGAGCCAGAAAGTAGCTGAGTGCCTCAAGGGGAGAGTGCCCCCCAGGATCCATCTGGATCAGGGGCGTGCGTTCCCTGGATTTCGTTTGGATCAGGAGGGAAGTGCTCCCTGGGATTCATTAGGATCAGGGAGGAAGGGTTCCCCAGGATTCATCTGGCTCAGAGGCAAGTGTTCCTTAGGATTTGTCTGGATCAGGAGGGAATTTGTGTGAATTCTGTCCCCTGAATTCTGTCAGTTTAGAAGCCGCCTTTCCTGGGGCACTCGGGTGGCTCAGTCAGTTAAGCGTCCTACTCTTGATTTCGGGTCAGGTCATGAAGTCACAGTTACGGGTTCAAGCCCCGCATCAGATCAGGCTCTGCACTGACAGCATGGAGCCTGCTTGGGATTCTCTCCCCTCCCCCACCCCTGCTCTCTGCCCCTTCCCTTGCTTGTACTCATACTTTCTCTCTCTCAAAATAAATAAAGAAAACCTTAATTTAAAAAAAAAAAAAAAAAAAAAAAGGCTGCTTTTCCTGAGCACAACAGGCTTCTTAGCAGCTTCCCAGAGAACTCAGCTTAGACACTGGTCCCGCGTCTGTAGCTCTCAGGAACGAGTTCCTCTGAAGATCAGTCTTGGCAGTGGGAAGTCCAAAGAAAATCAGCTTTTCCAGAAAAGCTTCAAAAATAAACTTAGGCTCAGGTTTATTTCTTATGGGTTTTGGAATCCGCACTGCTTAATAAAAAGCAATCTGTTTTCATTGTGTGAGATAAACATGTTGAATAAGCAAATGGGAACCTGCTTTTTTCCTCTCTTTGATCCCATGTCTCCCTTTGATTTTTGTCTGCAGCCTCCAGAGGGACGCGTCCCAGTACTTGGTGCTGTTGTTGGCTGCTCCAGGGATGGGCGGTAGTTTATCATTCTGTAATAAATTCAGTGAAAGGTAGATCATCTCCAGTGTTGTATTAACTCCTGCTCAGCACTGAGCCATGGAAACCATCACTCCTTTTCCTCTGGAATCTGCAAATACATTTTTCATCAATGCCAGTTGCTTCCCAAGTAAAGATTAGCAGTTTTCTAATCTGTGGGAGCTGTTAAGTGCAGAACGAAAGGGGGCCGAGGGTAGCAGCACTGCGTGCATAAACGATCTGATTTAGAGACTCAGTACAGAGTTTGAAAAATCATTAGAAAACAAGCTGCCTGTGTGGGTTAAAAAAAAAAAAAAATCAGCCAGCTATTTAGACGTAGAATCGTGTGGTTTTGTAATCTCTGACGTCCCTCGAGAGCTGTGTTGACCATCAACATTTTTGATACCCCTGAGCCAATGCCCTCCTGGAGAAATTAACAAGAGCTTCATGAAGTCCGTGTTTTTTAAAACCGCGGGTCATGGTTTATTAGTGGTTAAACCAGTCTGGTGGGCCACAGCCTCTGTTAAAAAAAGAAATGGAGAGAAAGTAGCAGTGTTTTCCTAGTGACACGAGTGTTCTTTGCTTGTATTGAGCGTGTACACTTACCCGAGGTTGTCTGTGAGCGCACATGGCGTCACCGCGCACAACACATTTCTTACTGGGGGTCGTGCGTGCAAGTCTGGAAGTCTGTCGTGTTCACTGGAGACTTGACATAGTGGTCTCTACTTGTCCAGCTTTTGGGTTGTCCTTAGGGCTACCGAGGTTGTCCCTTTCTGTCTGTAGTCCCACACCCTTGCTCTGCCATTCCCTGACACTGTTAGGGTTCCCTATAACCTGCTGCATTCCTAGAGAAGTTGCTGATACATGCATCTCAACTCCCTCCTCTCCTTCAAAAACTAATTTTGACAATTCATGGCCACTGTACTCTAAATTAAAAGCCTGTTCCCCCTTTTGACCGCATGCTTTGCCCTTCAGAACTGCAGAAGGACAAATTAGCCATAACTGACTCCCCCTTCCTGGTGGAATGAATGGAAACTTTTATCGTTGAAAAATGTCTCTCCATCTCCAATAATGCCTTTGCCATAAAGTCCACTTTGCGGGACAGTTGATTCATGTTTGCAAGAGTGTATGTTTTTCATCCGTATCTATATTTAAAAAAATTTTTTTAACGTTTTATTTATTTTTGAGATAGAGACAGAGCATGAACAGGGGAGGGTCAGAGAGAGGGAGACACAGAATCTGAAACAGGCTCTAGGCTCCGGGCTGTCATCACAGAGCCCGAGGCGGGGCTCGAACTCACGGACCGTGAGATCATGACCTGAGCCGAAGTCGGACGCTCAACCGACTGAGCCACCCAGGCGCCCCTCATCCGTATCTATATTTAAGCAGGTATCCTAATATATGTGTTTCTGAATGTTTATATATATTTATTTAAGGTGTGTATCCCCCCCCCCACTTTTTTAGGACAGAGCTGACTTTTGTTTTTAAATCCAGTCTGAAAATCATTGACTTCAATTGAAGTATCTAGTCTTTTTATAGTTAGTGTAATAATTGACATGTTTGAATTGAAATCTGTTCATTTTGTTTTCCTCCTTTTTTTTTTTTTTTTTTTTTTTTGAGAGAGAGTGTGTGCATGAGTGCAGGCAGGGGGAGGGCAGAGAGAGAGAGGGAGAGAATCCCAAGCAGGCTTCACGCTGCCAGCTGCAGAACCCAACATGGGGCTCAGTCTCACAACCCTAAGATCGCGACCTGAACCGAAATCGAGAGTCAGATGCTCAACCAGCTGAGCTACCCACATGCTCTTTTCCATTCCTTCTTTTTCTGTCTTCCTTTCTCCTCCTCTGTTGTCCTCTTTTGGATTGATCTAGCGATTTTACTACTCCTTTCTCCCTTTCTATCACCTTATTGACTGTATGTTCTCTTCCTTTCCAGAGCAGTGGCCTCGGTGTGTTTTCTGTAAGGGGCCAAATAATACACACGTCAGGCTTCGCAAGACACAAAATCTCTGTCTTGTATTCTTAGTGTCAACTTTAAATCGTAAAGAACGTTATCGGTTCATGGGCCAGAGCAAAACAAAAACAAAAGCAAAAAAAACGGGCTACTGGCTGCGTTTGGCCCTCAGACCATAGCCTTGGGGGCCCCCAGCTTATTAAAGTTGAACTTTGGTTAGTACTTTTACCACTTCCCAGACAACACAAGGACATGAGAGCACATTAAGTCCATTTACACGGGCACAGGTATCGTCACATATTTTCTCTGTACGTTCTTATCTCCATAAGTATCTCCATACTAATATTCAGCAGTTAATACTCAGCTGTGCTTACACCTTCCGTTGGCCTCCACTCCTTCCTGCGTCTCAGAGCATCGTTCTGAGATCACTTCTCTTTCCCGAAAGAGCTCCCTTTACAGCAGGTTTGCCGGTGAAAAATTCTGTTCTTATTGTTTGAAAATGCCCTAGTTTTCCCCTTCATTTGATTTTTCACTTTAAAATCATCATTGTTGAACGGCAGCTTACATTCAATAAGGTGAACTCACTTTGTACAGTTTGATGCGTTTTGGCAGGTTTATACACCTGTGCAACCCCCTTCACTCAAAACATCGCCCAGAATTTCCCTTGTACCTTGTTCCGGTGAATCCCCACCCCACTCCCAAACCCAGGCAAACACTGATCGGCTTTGTCGTGTCGTTCCTTAGGTTTGTCTTTCCTAGAGCGTCGTGTAAATAGAAAATTGTAACGTATTCTTTTGTGCCTGGCCTCTTCCTCTCAGTGTGGGGCCCTTGAGATTTACCCATGCCGAGCGAATCAGCAGTTCACTCCCTTCTTGTTGCGAGTAGTACTCCACTGCGCGTATCACGGTCTCGATCGTTCTCCTGTTGATGGAAATCTGGGTTTCTCCGCGTTGGTGGCAGTGAGCACACCTGCCAGAGATACTCACGTACTAGTGTGCGCGTCACTATGTGTTTGCTTCCCCGGGACAAGGGCAGAAGGGTAGAATGGCTGGTTGTCTGGCAGGTGTACATTTGGCCTGAATCAGAAACTTGTCAGCCGTTTTCCACAGTGATCTCGTTCCCACCAGTAACGTGTGAGTGTGCCAGCCGCTCGTTCAGAACGACACTTGGCTGCGAACCAACCTCGTCTCTCAATTTTAGCTGTTCTGCTGGATGTGTGGCACTGGGTCCTCGTGATTTTAATCTGCATTTGCCTAATGAAGCCGAACACGCGCTGTGGCCGTTAATTTATATTGTTTAATAAAACATATGTTTATGTCTCCCATTTTTTAATTGTGTTGTTTATCTTCAAGAGCCCTTTATATGTGTTAGATGAGTCGTCGTCAGGTTTCTGTCTTTGGTCCATCTGACTTGGGTTTCCATTTTCACAACAGTCTTCTGAGACCAGAAACATTTCATTTTGATGAAATCTGATTTAATAGTTTTTTTCTTTTACGATTTATACTTCCTATGTCGCGCCTAACAAAACTGTGCCTGGCCCAGGGTTGTGACGATTTTCTCCTATCTTTTTTCTAAAACTTTTACAGTTTTAACTTTAAAAAAACAAAACAAAACAGGCTTTGTTTTTTTGCTTTTTCGTAATCTCCACACCCGGCATGGGGCTCAAACTGAAAATCCTGAGATCAAGAATTGCACGCTCCACCAACTGAGCCAGCCAGGAGCCCCTCTGGTTTTAACTTTCATGTCTAAGTTTGTGGTCCATTTCAAGTTAATTTTTGCACGTGGTGAGCAGTGAGAGTCAAGGGTCATTTTTTTCCACATGGATTTCCGGTTCTAGATGTTTCAGCACCGTTGTAGAAAGGCTGTCTTTTCCCCATTGAAAAAATGCCTTTGACAAAAAGCATCTGATGTAATTGTGGAATTCTTTTGCCCTGTCCTGTTACATTGATATTTATGCCAGTGCCATGATTCTTGTAGCTTCATTGTAAACCTGTTCCTTTCCTAAATGGTTTTGCTGTTCTAACTCCTTGCATTTCCATGTAAATTTTAGAAACAGCTCATCGGTTTCCAGCCAGCCTGCTGAGACTGTTACTGTGATTGCACCGAATGTGCACATCAATTCAAGAAATACTGTCTGCACTACCCTGAGGCTTCTGATCCATGAACATAGTATACCTCCCCATTTGTTTAAGCCTTTTAAAATTGACTTCACAATGCCGCGTAGTTTGTTGTTGTTTCTTTCTTTTTTATTTTCATCCCATGAATTCGGCAGATGGCATCAAACATCTCTGGTTGTGATAAATACAGTACAGAGTGAAGTTCTCTTTTGAGTAGCCTGGTCATAGTCATTCAAGGGGCTTCTCTGAGGGTGTGTTTTACAAGCAGATACATCTTACAATGAAGAAGTCAGAGACAGATGCTTGGAGGTCACTGTGTAGGGGCCAGTGGGGACCCCTCGTCTTCCTTTTTTCCTTTTTTTTCTTTACACTATCGTTTCCATGAAGGCGTTTAAAGTAGATGAAGGAAAGGTGTATCTGCTATATTTTAGTTGAATATGAAATGATATAAAGTCATTAAATAATGCGGTTTTCAAATACCTCCCTTTTCAGGAAGACTTGCTGTGGCCTTCCTCTTACTAAAGAAAAAAAAGTTTTGGTTTTTCCTTATTATACAGTAGTATGTTTTCAGCATAGCTGTATTATTAAATACAGAGAAGCAGAGAGAACTTGAGTCATTTATAACCCTCACCATACCAAGATAGTCACTGTTACTACCCTGGTGCACGCCTGCCCTTCCAGACTTACTTTCTAGGTGTTTCTGTGGGTGTTTTTAACAAAAACGGAGCATCCCTTTATGTAGTGTTATTTCGGCGTCTTTAAAATTACTTGATCTTGTGCTTAAAGACAGGAATGTGTAACTTGCGGTCCCTCCACGACGGGATTGAGAAGGATTTGTGTTATCTGCGTATCACCGGAGTGTTTTCAGTGAGTTTGCTTCGTTTTCTTGGAAACTGTAGTTGTTTGCTCAACATTTTACTTAACACAGGGCTTGTGATCCCTCAGGAGGATCATTCCTTCTCTCGTCAGATACGCATGGGGCACCTGGTACAGATCAGCCGTCTGTGCTCAGCGCTGGGTGAGGACAGGCTGGGCTGCAGCCCCCGTGTCCAGCAGAGGCATCTGTGGGGTGGCGGCAGCAACCAGTGGGCCTCGGGGGAGCCCCAGGACGGGAGGGGCCCCTGGGATGCCCTCCGTGAGCAGACAGGCTTAAGGACTGCGTGAGGGTGGTCTGCACAGGTTTGGGGGCACGTGGACTCTTTGAAAACGGCAAGTTCCATGTAGCTGGACCGGGGCCTATTTAGTGAAGGAGAAAGCTTGAGAGAAACAGAAAGCAGCCTGAGAAGAGTAAATATACAAGCGAGACACACAATCTCCCCCACGCCCCACGCTGCTTGGTTGTGGGGTGCAGACACTACAACAGGGGACACAGTCTATGGGGAGAGGCGGGGGGAGGGGCGGGGAAGGAGGCCGGCCGTGTGCCCCCCGGGTGGGGTCTCCGCCGGGCCCGCACTGAGCGGTAGGGCACAGGTCACCCCGTGGAGGCGCCGAGGACCGGGGAAGAGCGGGCCCTGTACCCCTGCTGCGCTCAGCCCTCAGCTGGGAGACCCCATCCTGACAGCCCACACGGGCCCTGGGTGCCGGGTGCCGCCCTCCTCCCTGCCCAGCAGCCAGGCTTCCTCGCGTCCGCGAGGGCTTCTCTGAGCCGCCGCTGTGGGCGCGGTCCTTTTACAAAGGGAGAGGTAACTGAGTCACAGTCCAGCCTTGGGCCATCGGGGTCATGCTGGCACTCCGCCAGCAGCCGTCAGGTGATTGATTTGTATCGAGGGAAGGGAATTCATCATCTGCTTGTAAGGAGCACGCACTGAGCAGTGGGGAATAGATGAAGAGGGGAGTCACTAGCAAAGGACAGAAACGGGAGGGCAGCCACAGAGGGGCTCAGCCGAGGCCGTCGGGACAGGAGCGTCGCCGTGGACAGTGACGGTGGAGCTCTGCTTGTAAAGATGGAACGGGGACCGGGGGCCCAGGGGCGGGGGGGGCGGTTGGGGGGGGGGGGGGGGGGGGGGGCAGGCTGAGCAGGTGAACCGAGGCAGAAAGAGCTCCGTGTTTTTTCAGACTGCGAGGTAATGGACCTGCCCGGCAGGGTGGGGGGAGAAGGGACTGGGAGCTAGTTCAAAGTTCAGTGTGTCAAGGGGCGCCTGGGTGGCTCGGTCGGTTAAGCGGCCGACTTCGGCTCAGGTCATGATCTCACGGCCCGTGAGTTCGAGCCCCGCGTCGGGCTCTGTGCT
Source organism: Panthera uncia (assembly GCF_023721935.1). Taxonomy (NCBI): domain Eukaryota; kingdom Metazoa; phylum Chordata; class Mammalia; order Carnivora; family Felidae; genus Panthera; species Panthera uncia. The sequence continues at coordinate 1,943,868 of NC_064814.1, read as the reverse complement.
GACCGCTCAGAGCCCGGAGCCTGTTTCAGATTCTGTGTCTCCCCCTCTCTCTCTGCCCCTCCCCTGTTCATGCTCTGTCTCTCTCTGTCTCAAAAATAAATAAACGTTAAAAAAATTAAAAAAAAAAAAAAGTTCAGTGTGTCAAGGTGGCGATCATGGGTGGTTCTGAAGCCAAGTGGGAACGTTCCATCCGACTGCACAGGGCCGTGCTCTTGCCCTCGCTTGCCCATGGCCTCATAGAGGCCATCTGTCTGTGCCTCTGAGGTTTTGACCTTTGGTGAAAGCATCTTCGTGGGCCCCGATGCGGGGACACAACACGGGGAGAGACGGTGGTAGTCATGGAGGTGAGCCGTGAAGACAGGTGAGCAAAGGTTAGGGAAGGAGGCAGACGGACAGACACAGACCAGGACAGAGTGCCCCGCCCGATTGGTGGTCTCGTGGGGCGTGAACTTCTATGTTATTTTGTTTTCCTCTGGACAACAGAAGGAGCCTTCCGGTGTTCGGCACAGGCCACTGGGAGTGGAGGCCAAGGGACAGGGAAGGACAGGGGCGGGGAGGTGTCACAGTGCACGCCGGGAGCCCACCTCCTCAGCAGGACTGCATGGACTTGTACGCTGTCCTCGTCATCGGGGCAGCCGGGGCAGCATGGGAACACGGCCCACACCGTCTCTACCAGGTCCGGGGTCTGGGTGGGCCAGAAGATGGCGCCTAGGATGGGGCCGTGTCAGAGGCTAAGTGGCGTGTTCCCCATGCGGGGACCGTTGTACTGATTACAGAGACGGCAGAGGGTAGCAGACAGGTGTCAGTGAGGGAGAGTGTGGTCCAGGAGGGAAGACCCTCTCATTCCTCATAAGAATGGGGGTGTGGATCCTGACGAGCAGCTACTGTATTACCAGGGCTGGGGCTGGAGGTCGCCAGTGATGGCCTGGGTATTGAGGTCAAGGATCTGAAAGCTGTAGGTGATCCCAGATATTGGGGGAGATCAGGGTATCTGGTGACAGCAGTGGCGGTAACGAAGGGTTTGGGGCGGTGGCCCGCACTCTTCAGGGCCATCACTGTGGCCGTCTGCTGTGTCTTCCTCTCAAGTGCTGCCCGTCTGACTCTAGACTCTGGTTTGCACGTAAGGTTAGCCTCAGTGGCTCCAAGCAGAGACACAGATGCCAGAAGTTACCCAGATACAGCCCAGCTGGGACTCGAATCTGGGCTTTCTCTTCTCCCAATTCAATGATCTGTTCCTAAACTGCAGCTTTTTATGCTTTTCTCACAAAAGTTAGCCTTGATTAACACTGTGGATTTAAATTTTGAAAGAACTACGTTGATTGTCAATGAAACCCTTTGGGGGTTCGGAGGAGCTCTGTAATGAAGTGCGGTCTTGGGTTTGACCTTCCGTGCTGCTCCGTCCCTTCCGTGGCCCCGTGTGAGCCGTCTGGGGTCCAGGTGGCCTCCAGCATACGCTGGGTTCTGACATTCTGTAGGATCTGATACAGAAAGGAAAACAGAAACAAAACGTTTCTGAAGTGATTTAGTTTTTTTTTAAGTTTGTTAGTTTTTGAGAGAGAGAGAGGGTGGGAGACAGAGGATCCAAACTGAGCTCTGGGGTGACAGCAGCAAGCCCGACGCGGGGCTCGAACTCGGGAACCATGAGATCACAACCCGAGCTGAAGCTGGATGCCCAGCCGACTGAGCCACCAGGCCCCCTGAAGTGACCCGACAAGTGGGGGAAGTTGGTTCGTTCCACTCTGCCCTCCCCAGTACCCATCCCAGCCTGCCGTGTGCACAGGCATCGGGGACCGATGGGCAGGTGGGTCAATTTGAATGATGCGTGGGTCTGTCTCTGTAGGTCGGCAGGCAGCTTCGTCTCTGGCTTCACGATGAGCTTAGTGAACAGGACCCATGGAGTTTCCAGACGGTAGCAGGAGGCTGCTTTTGCATTTATCTGCTGGAGATTGTCACAAGATGAGGATTTTTTTAAGCCCCCAAATACACACTGACCGTAGCCTGACAAGGGTTAGCCTCTGTCATCCCAGCGGCCTAGCCACGCACCCACCACGGCGGAAATCTCAGCAGCTCCGTGCTCCTGGGGTGCGGTGTCCCTTTACCCAAGGGATCGGACCTCTGTGCTGCCTCGCCTGATTCAAGACGGCCTGGCTGGTGTCCCTGACGCGCTGGGTCCAGGTTTGCAAACAGACCTTGGTCAGACTCTTCCAAGAGTGCCTTCCTGTCGCCCGGCAGCCGCCCCTCCCCCAGCACGGCCACCAGGGGCTTTGGCGGGGGGTGGGGAGACGAAGGAACCGGGGCTTGGTTTGCTCCCCATCGCTCTAGCGGGGTACGCCCCGTGCAGCAGATGCCGACTGCGCGCCCACGTGAGATGACAGCGGCATCCTCACGGTCCTGCCTCGAGGCCGTGTCTTCTGGCCCCGCCCGCGGCGCGTCCTGGGTGGTGATGGCTGCACAGAATCTGTCTCCCTCACTCGGTGTTAGAAAGCGTGCGGTTTCCCAAATCGTTGAAATATTCCTAAGCGGCGGTCTGAGGGCTGGAAGTAATTCCAGGGGGTTGTTCCCTAACCGACTCGTTCCTCCTGTTGTGGTGACGTGCCTCGGTTCTGACTTTTCGCCCCTGTACGTACGCCGCGTGTCGTGTGTCCCCGTTCCTCGTGTCCAGTTTAGGGTTGCTTTCTGGAAGCAGACTCGCGACGTGAAGGATGCACGCGTCTCCCGCCTTCTCAGGTCTGTCCTCTCCCGACGGGCGGTGCCGGCTCCACCCCCAGGGCGGCCCGTGCCGGCTGGTGCGTGCCTGATTCCTGCCGTCCAGGTCGGGTGTTTTCTTCCCGTCCTTCAAAGGGGGTTAAGGCAGGCAACACGCCCCTCGGCCACCTTGCTGGAAGGCCTGTGCGTGTGACCCAGCCTGGCCTCCGACGGACGCACCTGTGGGGTTTTAGTCTCGTGAAGGCAACTGCACCCGAGACGACGTATGAATCCAAAAATCTGAAGTCTCGGCCCGAATAGGCTTGTTGTGGACGTTAAACAGGTGGATGTTTGTGTGGTGAAGAACCAGGCCTTGCACAAGGAGAGGGCCGGTGCCATTTCAGACAGGAGCATCACTGCTTGGGGCGGGTGCCAGCCACACCTGGTCCTCTCAGCAGGGGCGGGGAGGGGGGAGGCACCCCCTCCGTCCCCAGAGGGCAACCACGTGATTTGGGCTGGGGTTTGAGTGTGGTGTCCATCCACCTGGAGGCTGAGGTCAAGCTCATGGGCCGCGGTTGGCCAAGCAGTGCTCCCAGGTGGACACCAAGGCCCCAGGGCCCCCCGGTTGGCAGAGCTCTGTGCACGTTGTCACACGTGGATGCCAGGAGGCGACACGGAGGCCCCGCGTTTGGTACTTTTCCTGGACTCTGCCCCCGCCGTCCCTCGACTGACTTGAGTCTCTGTATTTCTTTCTAATAAACGGAACCGCAAATGTGACAGCGTTCACTGACTTGCGCGACTCCTCCTGGTGAGTTCTCCAAACTGAGTGGTTCGGGGACCCTTGGAACTTGCGGCTGGCGTCAGACGTGTCGGAGGTGAGGGCCCTCTTGGGGACGTGCCCTCTCACCTTGCAGTTTGGAGAACTCTGAGTGTGTTCAAAGAGAGCGAACCCGTGGCAAGACATTCAAGGTCGCTACTTCCTCAAGTGCCCGTTCCTTGCACACTTCAGCCGCGGCGTGTCTGCGGGTCCTAGACAGCGGGGTGCTAGGCCAGCACCTGGCCCCAGAGCAGGCGCTCAGATACGTGACGGGCGAACGGAAGGGAAGCTGACCTCAGAAGACGGGCTTTCTCCCCCAGCTCTCGGGTCGAAAGTGCACTTCCACGGCCTGGAGCCACGGGGCTCCGGGGCGCAGGGAGGTGCAGAAAGGAAGAACGAGGCACGGGCTCCCCTGTAGCAGATGCCCGGGCTGCCCTGTGGGGGCAGGAGATCGGCCATGGAAACCACGAGACTGGTGTGTGTAGCCGCTGGGTCCGGCCCACGCATCGGGGGACCCCAAGGGGCTGCTTTGTGTAGCCGTGGAGGGGAGGACGGTGAAGACGGAGGCCGGAGTGCGCGGGTCTCCACGTCACGGGCGGGGCCGGCCTCCCCCGCCTCTGCCTGCGGTGTTGCGTCTCCCCCCTTCTCCCCACATCTCCTCCCCGCGCCCCTCTTCAGGAGCCAGGACTCTCTGGGTAGTCACTAACGAAAGCACCCCGTGTCTCCTAGGATCCCCGGCCGGCTGAATGACCGGAGGACCCCTCTGGGAGAGCTGAACTGGATCTTCACAGCCATCACGGACACCATCGCCTGGAACGTGCTGCCTCGGGGTGAGGCGGCGTGGGGCAGGGCAGGGAGGCGGCCGGGCCGGGCCGCGTGGGGCCGGGGAGGGCAGCCGCCTGGTGGGAGACACTGGCCCACGGAATAAGGGAAGCGAGCCGGAAGCAGCGAGATCTTGTCGGGGAGGAAAGCTGGGGGTGGGGGGAAGGGGGCAGCGAGAGCCTCTGGGGGTTTCCGTGAGCCACAGCGCATCAGGCGCCAAGACCGGTGGCAGACAGCGAGCCCCACGTGAGCGCTCGCTCCGACGTTACCGTGTTATCTTCTAGGCAGACTCAGGGCTCACCTTTCTTCATAAAAATTGGCACGGCCCGTATTTCGTAAAACCAGAAGTGTTCTGATAAGACTTGTCTGCATTTTTTCTGTACTGACTCTCTAGGGTTTGGTGTTTGCATCTGTGTGAGTATATCTGTGTGTGCATCTTGCCAACAGGAAACGCGCGTATGAGTCCCAGCTTGCTTGTAAAAAATTCCGATAGAAGTAAATCTGTGTCTTTGGCTTTAAATGCTGGACGTGAGTCGCCAAAGGTACCTTTGTATGTTTTGTCTGCCCCCAGATCTCTTCCAAAAACTCTTCAGACAGGACCTGTTGGTGGCGAGTCTGTTTCGCAATTTTCTACTGGCAGAAAGGATCATGAGGTCCTACAACTGCACTCCCGTCAGCAGCCCACGCCTGCCCCCCACCTACATGCACGCCATGTGGTAAGTGTCCCCGGCCGACAGTGCCAGACAGTGTGACGTTCTCTCAGTGGCTTGCTTTCTATTTCTGCTGTGGGACAAGTTTAATGGAATTACGTGAGACAAAATAGCAAGACTTGCCACCAAGCTCGGAGACCCAGGCGGTGCTAACAGCTGGCAAAGTCCTGCCTAAAGCTCCCCGCGCATAGGACACGTGGGTCCCCTCAGAGTTCAGAGGTGCAGGCGCCTTGGGGTGTCTGTCACGACTGAGCGGGACCAGCGGCTCCAGGGGCCTTACGATCGGCCACCCGGGGCAGGACAGGCCCACACACAGGCTTCTGACCCCGCAGAGACCGGTATCGAGAAAAGAAAATGCCAGCTGGGCTTAGGAAGTGTGTCCCACACTGTTCCATCGGGTTAAAGCTGTTGGATTCGTGACCAATTAATTGTATGGTTACTTCACACAAGCACACGCACGTGTGTGTGTCCAGACACACATACACAGTCGCACACACACGTACGTGCTCACACCGCACACGAGTGAGATCCTTATGACTCTGGCTTATAGTTTCCCCCCAAATCGGACGGTTGCTACTTACGCTGCCAGTAACAGGAGTAACAACGGTACTCGTGTGACGTGTCTTCTACTCAGGCCTCCCATTGATGGCGTTTGGTTTCTTCCCGTCCCCTTGCTTCTGTGACACAAGCGGAATTTGAGGCAGTGCTAAAACGGGGCGATAGCAAAGGTGTCTGTCCGTGGGAGAAACTCTAATACAGATACTTAAAAACAGCCATTCACTCAAGGTGTATCTTCGTGGTCAGGTTCATTCCAGCTAGTGATTTATTTTTTTAAATACGTGCATGACCACTTTCCCGTGGTGCTGAAAACGTGGAGAGCCGGGGATGGGTTCGTAGACGTACTGCCCTCATCCACTCGGGAAATCAGGAAGTAAGATTCTCCTCTGTGAGGGAAACGGGGACGTGCCGTGTTGGCTGCTAAACGATTCTGTGCGTGTCCATACCCGCGTCCGGTGTTTACAGGGTAAAGCAGAATGTTGCCATGGGGACCCCAGGCGGCGGGGCCACCACGGTCCCCACATGGCAGGCGGGTCACGTGTGCAGGGTGGCCCCACCACGCTGCAACTGGGAGGGTGTTTGAAGGCCTTTATGGTGCTCAGAGTGAATAATTAGAGTGAAGATGGATGTTTCTGGAAGAGTGGCTCCTCAAAACTGCCTTTTCCTCTAAGAAAAGTGATGTCTTAAGTCTTCTTTCTCCCGAACCAGGTTTTTATAAAACACGTATTATAAAAAAGGGAAGAAAATGGTGGAAACGCTGCATGAGGTCAGTGCCACGGCTGGTCTTGGCAGGAAAACTGGTGAAGCCACAGGGAACAGGCGTCACACCAGCTGCGCGGAGCGGAGGGCCTCCCGGGCCGCCGGCGCCGCTGGCCGAGCAGGCTCCCCGGGGCGCGGGGCACCGCCTGTCAGAGAGAGGCGGCCCGCGGCCTCCCGACACCCCAGCACGCTCCTCGAGTGCATCTTCCGGTGAACGTGCACCTCTCTGGCTGTAGAAATGCCTCCCGTGAGCTGGCTCAGCCGCATGGGGGAAGGGCCGCGGGCTGCGCGGAGGAGATGGCAAAGCCGGGCCGGAGCCGGGGACCCGGGGAAGGAAGCAGCTACAGACGGCCCCCCTCCTCTTGTCCTCCCGGGCTGCTTTCCCAGGATTGGCCTCCTAGAACGTTTCTGAGTTCGTAAGAACGGCTTAAGATAAGGTCCAAAGCCCAGACGTGACGGCAGCCCCGCGTGATCCCGCCGTCACCGTTAAGGACGGCTTTCTTGCCGGCGCCGAAGGCTAGGAATGTGGCCCTCTCTTCCGCACGCTCAGCACCCCCGAATCTCATAAAGCACATCTGCATTTGTCCCAGAAACATGAGCCATACAGAGGTCCACAGGGGCCCAGGGGAACGCGGGGAGAGCCTCACGGGATCCGAGGCAGGCAGAGTGGCTAGCAGCCGTATGTGTGCCCCCGGGCCGTCCCCCTCCCCTGGCCTGGCCTCCCTGAGCACGTCAGGGCCCCTCTGCGGCTGGAACGTACCCTGGACGTGGGGTCTCGTCCGGTCTCGGCCTTCGCGGCCCCCATCATGCGGAGCGCCGTCCGGCCTGCTGCCCTCCCTTGCTCCCTGTACGTGGGATCCAGTCGTTGCAGCTGGGGCTCCGCGGGGAGCAGCCTCGTGTGCTGGAGCCGGACCTGGGCTCCAAGGCCCCGTGCTCGTCCGTGGGTGAACGTGGCGGGCCAGGGTGCCGCAGCGCAGGCACAGCTGTCCGGGGACGTGCCCAGAGCTATGCATAGGGGCAGGACAGGTTGTAGGGGTTGTGGGTGAGCCACCCAAACGGGCCAGGTAGAGAAACGGGCCCGGCCTTCCCGGCTTCACGCCAGGCCCTCGCACCAGGGCCCCTCGCGTCACCAGCACATACAGACGCTGGCCTGGCCGGGCCTGCGTTCGGACCGCCTGGGGTCCCGGTGCTGTGCCAGCTGCTGTTACGGGAGGAGACCACTGTCAGGGTCGTGGACCGTAAAAGGGCGGCTTTTCAGAAAACGTGCAGCGGGTGTCGTATGGCCCAACTCCCAAAAGCGCGTTCTCCGTTTGGGCAGAATTTAGAGGTGGTGAGCCAGGGAGGGCTTCAGTTGGCAGGAGTCTCTTTGTACCTTGTCTGCCCCCATGTCCGCCGGTCCTGTGGGAGCATCCAAGAGGGAGCAGTGTGGGGCGAGGGGCAGAGGGCCAGGTGTTGAGCGCAAGCCTGCATCGTTGACACTCAGCTCCAGGGGGCAGTTTGGGCCCACGGTAAATTTTTAAGAGTAGTCATAAACTCATATTTTCATGTCCAATTTTCTTATTTTAAAATGTTGATAGCCAATATAGTATTTTTTTTTAACGTTTCTTTCTGAGAGACAGAGTGGGGAGGGGCAAAGAGAGGGAGACACAGAATCCGAAGCAGCCTCCAGGCTCTGAGCTGTCAGCACAGAGCCCGACTCGGGGCTTGAACTCACGAGCTGTGAGATCATGACCTGAGCCGAAGTCATACGCTCAACCGACTGAGCCACCCAGGAGCCCCACCAATACGGTATTTTTAAAAAAACTTTCTGAGGGCCAAACCCAACCAATAGGGGGCTAGATGCAGCCTGCTGGGGACTCTGCATGAGTCCGGGACCACGGGTGCCCCGGGGAGCGGAAGCAGGGGGTTCTGCACCTTGGTGCCCCCGGGGCCCCTGAAGCCTGGTAGCCATGCAGGTGGGGAGGCATCGGTGGTGGCCCGGGCTCTCCTTTCGTGAGCCCACCCTGCTTCACCGTTGGCCTCGAAGGTCCTCTCCAATTGGGATCTTTTTTGGAAAGGCTTGATATCATGGCCTTCTATCTTTATATGCTGAGAAAGGCCATGCAAGTAAATCTACAGGGTTCTCTTGCAGGAATCCGCGGTGATGAGATTTCCAGGGAGGAAATCATATGCGTACAGCACACGTTTCCTCCAGATAGGGTTTTCCTAATGACGGTGCCGGCGTGAGGTGTAGCCAAAGAGTAAACATTAGTCAATCCCATTAAATGTTGAAAATTATGCCATTAACCTACTTTGATCAGGACTTGGGTGTGAAAGCAGCCTTTAGATTTCAAGTAGAAAATGCTCGTAGAAACATAATCAAGCGGCAATGGCCACCACAGCACATGGAGACACGGGCGTTTCCGGCCAGTGCGAGAGTTCACTGAGCACCCAGAAGATTCAAGGGGACTCGTTTAGTGGTAAATACACCCCCCACGCACACCCAAATTAGGAGTGGCCACAATGTGTTTTAAGTTTATTTAGTTAGAGCGCGTGCATGTGCGTGAGCAGGGCAGGGGGCAGAGAGAGAGGGAGTGAGAGTCCCAAGCAGGCCCTGCACTGTCAGCACAGAGCCCGACATGGGGCTCGAACTCACAAAACCACGTGGTCATGACCTGAGCCGAAGTTGGCCACTTAACTGACTGAGCCACCCAGGTGCCCCGTGATCACGGTTTTTTAAATGCTGTTCCCAAGTTCCTTGTCAAAAGTGACCCAAGTCCTAGTCCCCTCGCGTGGACTGGCTTCCCTCCAGCTGCTGCTGGCCTGCGGGGCCGCCTTGGATGAGCCTTGCTTTCTGTTCACACCCAGGGGCGTCTAGAAGACCCACACGGACAGTCTGTGCTTCCTAGGGGAGTGTCCACGGTGACAACGTCTTGGTCCCGCACACCTAAACAAATAGTGTCAAGGCGGGAAGAGAGTGTGAAGGTGATGCTTGTAGGTTTCCACTCTCTCCCGGGCTTTAGGGAAATGCTTATTTGCACTTGCGTTTTCCTGGGCCCCACCCCGGCTTTGGCTCCGGCTCCTGCGTTTGCAGGAGGTGGTTTCTAAGGAGATGCTCGCAGAGGGACAGCCGTGCTTCCCAGAGTGACACAGGGCTGCAGCTGTAGGGCTGGCCGGGTTGGCCCGGCTACCGTGTTGTAGATCTGGGGAGGAAGGGACCACCTGGAGACGGTGGGGGTCTTTATTTCTTTATAAAATCGTTCAGAGTTGTTTCTAAGTCAGAGGTCAGAAACACTGGGTGTAAACGCCAGGTCAGGCCCCTGTGGGCGGACCTACCGTGGGAGGCCTCCTCCCCTGGAGGTGGTTAGAAGCAGCGGTGGAAATACAGGTTAGTTGGTAACGCAGAGTCTGCTGGCTTCACGAAGGAGAGTCTGTTGCTCGCTCCATGTGGCCTAAGCGTGAGCCGCGGGGACACAGGCTTCCCGCCGCCCCGCAGTGGCCAGCCCCGGGGACCCAGCTCGTTCCTGCTCTCGCCGGTGTCTCTGTCTCATGCGCCTCATCTGGGGCGGGGGGGGGGGGGGCGGCTGGGAACGCGGCAGGTCCCGGGTGGCCGGCGTGCCGCTCACACCCCCTCCGTGCGGGAGGCGGGAGAGCAGCCGTGAGGGACCAGGCTGTGGTGTCGGGCGCAGAGTGGGGAGGACGTGAGACCCGGACGCCAAGATGGTCGCGCTGCGCTGGGCTCAGTTCTGCCGCGTCGCCTGGGTGCTCGGTGCTGGCGTGGGCTTGCGGCGGAGCTGGTTCGGTGACGAGCCGCGTTAGAACAACGCCCCTTGCTCTTCCCGTCCCTCCTCGGAAACAGACCGGAGCTGCTGCATCCCCAGGGAGCACACAGCCAGCCGCGGCCTCAGAAAGAGCATCTGGAATAAATGATGTGCCGTCTAGTTACTACAGTGCCGGGGTGGTGATGGAGAGGTTGAATTTTGAGCAGGGGAAGGAGGGAACAAAGCCCAACAGAAACCGGGGTCGAAACGCAAGTCTGCACTTGCACTTGGCTTCAGGAGGGGCGCTAACGGCGACGGGCGCTCGGCGCGGCTCCTGTTCAATCTCTGATGTGAAGCCGCCAGGGGCTCGTTCTCCTTCACTTTCGATTTCTGCAGGCCGTGAAACCTCGCCTCTCTCCGCCCTAGTAACCTGTGCTTTCCGTCTCCGTCGAGGGCGCCTCGCCCGCGGCGCAGTCGCTACAGATGGAGGCCGCGCGCTCTTGGAAGGCTCTCCTCCTGGCCCACTCCCTGGGCGTCTGCCATCGCAGGCCCGTTTCCTGAAAACCCGAGCTCCTGCCGGCACGGCACGTTTTCCCGGGCAGTGACTCATCGAGCTGCCTCTGCCCCACGCCGCGGGGATCCGCTCGGCTGGCCAGGCTGTCGCGGCGCCCCCTCCCGCCGCGGCGTGGCCGCTTCGCGGGCTGTGGGAAGTGCGAACGCAGACACCTCCTGGGTTGGCCCCTCGCCACGGCCTCAGACTTCCCAGGACTCACAGTCCCACTCTCCCCGAGCGAGAATCCAAATTAAGACGCCAAGTTCATTTTGATCTTAGCCTAGAAAACGCAGCCGGTTTCAGCCAACCGGTGAGAGGCTCCGGAGAGAGCGCCACTCTCGTGCTGCCGGGCTTTCGTGGGAGCTCAGGTCCCCGAGCCGACCCTTTCCCCTTGCAAGCACCAGCAGCCAGAGGCCTGGGGAGGGTCACCGGGCCTGCTGCAGCTGCACACGTGCCACCGTCTTCAACGCCGCGGGCCAGTCCCTTTCCTCTGTCCCCCCGACGGCCGTGCCCCTCTGTCCACGGCCCTGAGCAGCCTCCCTGCCTCACTCCCAGGAGCTCCGGGGCTCCCCTGCTCCAGGGCCCCCTGTCATGTCCACAGCCCCCCCCACCCCCCGCCCCTCTGCGCACACGAAAGCACATTCCGGGGCTGCTTGAGGACCCGGTCCCTGAGGGAGGGGCCGACCCTCGGGAGCCGCCTGGCCAGCCAGTGACCACGTGGCTCTCAGAAGGACTCTCAGAAGGACTGTCGCCCTCTGGCCCCGGTGCAGCTCCGTGAGGCTTTCACTCTTTGGAGGGACCCAGTGGGTGCCAGCCACGAGACCGCGGGGGGGCCTGTCCCAGCGTGGCCTGGTTCCGCTGATAATCCAGGACACCCCCGCCAGGACCGAGGACAGCCGTGGCGGCGTTTTCACGGGAGGCCTGTCCTTGCCTCGTGATCTTGGTGAGAGGGGCTGAGAAGGGCGTGTCGCCTTCTCCACGCAAGCGTGGTTCCAGCCGCCCTAGACCCACACCTTTACCTGCCCCCAGCTGGTACACGCTTGCAACTCCTCAAGTTCAAAGTTTTTATTAGGTTAAATTCAAGGAATTTGTATAGCACGGAATTGCAGTAATTGACTTTGTTTCTGTCTAACAAAGAGTAAATCTCTCCCTCAACGCCGCTGAAGAACCGTTCTGCCTGCAGCCTGGCCACTTATTGAGCATATGGGAACTATTTATTGCTTGTTCTTTGAGGCACTTTTGATTATGTGCTGATTGCCTCTTAATTAGATTGGTGGGGGAAGGGTGTGCTTGTTCGGCGGGGGCCGGTCTGGGAAAACTGGAATATATTTCGTGTGTTTGAATAACGACAGAGAGCCTCCAGGCTGTTGTTTGTCTTACGTGCTTCCCGTGTTCTGGCTGTTTACATTTTTCGTTCCTGATTTGGTCCCCCCTGGGGACGTGGAACAACGGTACCCCCTTCCCCACGATCATGTGGGGCCATGAGTCTAATAAACGGCAGGTGGAATCCTGCCTCTCAGGAGGTGTCCTGGGAGAAGGGACGGCCGTGCTGGAAACCAGATCCGCATGCCGGCCCCCACCTTGTCTCTACGAGAAAGGAAAGGGAGAGCAGGGACGAAGGAACCTTGTGTCCACGGCATCCACGCTTCCCATCTGTGGCCATAGAGAAAGTGAGGTGATCGTCTGTGTCAGTTGAGAGCTAACACCGAATGCCACGAGCGGCCCTCATTCCTCGGCGCCCCTGCAAAGGCACCTGCTCTCCCAGGGTCCCCTGAGGACCCTCCGAGCAGGCACGACGGGAAAACTGACGCCAGGGAGGCGGAGCCACACTCGCCAGGCCGTCGGGCGCACTCTGGCCGTCTTGTGTGTGTTTTGAGCTAGGTCCCGATGCTGTGCGAAACCGGTGGAGGTGGCCAGGGTCACACGTCAGTGACTTGCCATCCTCTCAAACGAGGACAGGGACACCTCATCCTGAGTGGCTCCTTCGGGGACAGGCCCAGGCAGCGGGCGGTGTGGGGCCAGTCCTGAGTCGGGGCGGGATGAGGGGCCGCTCAGGACGGGGGGCCTAGACAGAGCCGCCTCCTGGCCCCACGCTGGCCGTTTCTGATGAAGCACCGTGGGGCGTTTGCGTGCGACACTGCCACGGTCCGGAAACCACGGTGCCACGGCTGCTTCAGGGCCGTGGACAGGCTGTGGCACCAAGTCAGGGGAGAAGCTGTGGCAGAAAGTGAGACCGTCCCTTTATCTCTCCCAAGCTCTTTTCTCAATTAAATTTAAAGAGATACCACGTTAACAAGATGGCTTCAGTGTGCAGCCAGATGCCTTCCTCCTTCTCCTGTGGCCCAGCCGTGGCCAGGGCCCCGCCCGGAGAAGCGGTCAGTAAGGCCCTGTGGGCGCCCCTCTGCTCTCTCCGCAGGCAAGCCTGGGACCTGGCCGTCGACATCTGCCTCTCTCAGCTGCCCACCATCATTGAGGAAGGCACGGCGTTTCGGGTGAGTCCCACAAGGGCGTCCGTGTGGTCCACTGGGGTGGCACCCAGGGCGCTGGGTTGTTGGACTTTGTTCACCCTCCTGGGAAACCGTGCAGTCAGCAAAGTTTGGAAGATCGCATCCGCCGGGGGTTAAGGATTTTGAGCTGGCAAGCTCTCCAGAAACGTTTTCTCTTAAAATGCTGTCCTTAGCGTGGGCTCCCCGAGCCGTGTTCCGCACTCTACCTTTTACCTGGAATGGGTTCTAGTTTCCCGAGACTCCTGACTGGAACCCTCGGAGGGTGTTAAGTTCGGCCCTGAGGGGATGGCTGGTCCCCAGGCTGCCCGGGGGCCTGACACGGAGGGTCTCACGGCCCCTCGCCACCAGCCCTTCTCGCTCCCGCTGCTGCACGGCCTCCTTGGCTTCATTCGGGACCTGTCTGTCGAGTGCTTACCGTGCACCAAGCCTGAGTGCACCTGCAGAAGACCTGGCCCCTCCCTGGACAACCCTGAGAAAGGTGTGGGGGGTCACACCCGTCGAGTTAGAGCACGGCTAGGAACAGGCGGAGGGTGTGGGGAGCACGTATGTGCCCTCTGATCCCCACAGGACGGGGAGACTTTTGGGTCTGGGAGGAGCCGGACAGCAGGGGGTAGTGGGCGCCTCCAGGCCACCTGAGACCCGGGTGAGTCGGGGGGTGGGGCCAGGTGGTCAGAGCCCCTAGCCTTCTGTACCCACACTGTCGTCTCTGGCCCAACCCAAGACTCCGGTGGGCAAGCCCGCTCCCCTGGGCCTCAGTCTCTTCGTTTTACAGGAGAATCGGGGTGGTATCCATTGAAGGGGCTCAGGAGGACTGAAGGAGTTCACACGGGCTGAGTGCTCAGGTTGAGCGTGGGTGTGTGTGTATGTGCACATGTGGATCGGGGTGGGGGTGTACATATGTGTGCGTATCTGTGTGGAGTACGAGTACTCGTGGGGGTACGTGTATGTGTGTGCATATCTGTAGGGGCGTGTGAGTGCACGTGTGGGGTACGTGTATGTTTATCTACATGGGGGGTGTGTGTATGTGTGCGTGTGTGTGAGGTATGTGTGCACATGTGTATACATGTGTATGTGTGTAGAGTGTATCTACATGTGTGTTTGTATGTATCTGTATGTGGGTCTCCATGTACACGTGTGCACATGTACGTGTGTCTCTCTGGTGTGTCTGTGCAAGTGTGTGTGGGGATGTATCCGTGTGCATGTATGTGCATGTGTATGTATCTGGGGTATGCCTACATACACGTGGGGATGTGTGTGCATGTACATTTGTGCATGTCTGTGTGCAACGTGTGTCCACGTGTGCTTTGTGCGTATCTGTGTGGGGTGTATATCTGTTGTATACGTGGGTGGGCGTGTTATCTATGTGAGGTGTGTCCATGTACATGAGAGTGTGTGTGTGCATGTGTTCACTGTGCATACCTGGGTATGTGCGTCTCTATACGTGTGTGCACATGTGTGTATACCTGTGGTTACCTGTCTATACATGTGTGTATATGTGTGTGTTTCTGTGTGGGGTGTGTGCTTGTGCACGTGGGGTGTGGTGCGTGTGTGTACGTCTGTAGGGTGTGTGTATGCATGTGTGCTTGTGTGCACGTGTGTGCACATAAGTGCACACCTGTGTGGACGGGTGTGTGTGTGTGTACGTGTCTGCATATCTGTGGGTGTGTGTCCGTGTACGTGTGTGTTCACGTACCCGTGTGCACGAATGTACATGTGTGCGCTGAGTGTATCTGCAGGGTGGGTGTGGGAGGTGTCCACGTCTGGGTGCGTATGTACATGTGTGGGGGGGATGTCGGTGCGTGCGTGTGTACATATGTGCTCATCTGTGTCACTGCGTTGTGTGTCCGTGTGCACGTGTGTGCGCGCATGTGATCGGTGCAGGTGCGTCTCTGTGCACGTGCGTGTACGTGTGTGCGTATCTGTGTAGGTGCGTGTGATCCGTGCAGGCGCGTGTCTCTGTGGGGTGTAATTCCTCAGATGGTCTGACGCCCCTGTGGTGGGGGCGATGGGCTGAGAGGCCTTCCTCTCTTGTTTATCTCCTATCTCCTCCTCTTTAGTGCTTGAAAACCTTCACGTTTTAGTATGAAAACGTTCAAGCCTCCACAAGGTTGGAAGAGTAGTACAGGGAGCACCTGTGTGCCCACCGTCCTGCCGCGAACATTTGCCACTTGCTTGAGCACATCCACCCCTCTCTCCGTCCGCCTGTTCTTAACGCTCTCACAAGTTAAATCGCAAGCCACCTTGTTTTCCACCCTGAAGGGAGAGCTGGCAGGGCCTGCGCTCGGCTCTCAGCAGTGCGCGTGGCCCCTTCCCGCTGGACCCACACTGAGGCAGGGACCGGGCTCGTGCAGTCACGGAACTCCGTGGGGACAGCCCAGGGGCCCCCCCCCCCCCCCACTGCAGCTGGAGGCCCTCCCGAGTGCCTCAGCTCGCCCAGGGAGACGAGGGCCCGCCGCCACAAACACGTGTTTAGAAAACCTCCTACAGTTCCGGCTTTCTAGACCGTGTGTGGTTTTACGTTGTACCCTTAGGGGATCAGAACTCTCTACTCCTATGTAAAACAACACAGCTTCTGCACCATTACCCTTCCGCTCCACTGCCAGGCACACTTGCGCGGATCTCAGCGCTTCATTTCTAATCTGCTGGAATCAGCGTTCTGCATCTGGGAATAATTTCCCCCCAATTGTGATAGGGAGGGGTAACTGACGTAGACCCCCTGCTAGGTTTTTTATTTTGTTTTCACTTTTTCGGGAGCAGAACGTACGTAGAGAAAATTGCACATCACAAATGTGCAGCTTGAGGAGTTTTTATAAGAGGAACACACTCCAGTAACCAGCACCCAGATCGAGCGGCCACCTGTTAGAACCCCCCAGACGCCCCTTCCTGCCGCCTTCAGTCTGCTTTCCCGAGCGCAGCCACCATCCCGCCTGGTTTCGTGTGCTTGGATCAGCGGGGTCCTACAGCACGTCGCCGTCGTGCCTGCTTTCGCTCAACGTTACATCTGCTCCCGCGGTCGGGGCTCTTGTCACCATGGGGGACGCTCCAAGGGTCGTGTGCCCATCGTCTGGCCGGTAGGCATTTGGAGTTTACAGGTAGCACCCCCCACGAATAGTGCTGGCCAGTGCCAGGCCGAGCCGTCGGAGCCTGACAGGAAAGAGAAATCAGTGATGCTGAGCCTGTCTTTACTCGATATTTTGATGTTTCGTTCGTTATGGATTTTCACATTTATTCTTTTTAAATCTCGCATTAACGTATTCTTTTATTTCAATTACTGAATTTTCTGGTGCCCCCTTAAGTTTTGCGGGTGCTGCTAATTTTTTACGTGGCTTTGGCGCGTTTGTGTCGGGGGCACACACTGGGAGTGAAGTTGCTGGTTACCAGGCACACGTGTGGTCGGTTTTAGTAGACGCTGCCAGGCGGTTTTCCTGTGAGCGAATCAACTTGCACCTCTACACAGCTTAGGAGAGTTTCAGTTGCCCTGTATCCTCATAAACGCTTGATACTTTCTACCCTTTTCCCTTTATTTGGCTATTGTGGTTCAGTGTGAAGAGGTGTTTCACTGAGATTTTATCTTGTGTTTCTCTGATGGTTCGTAGTGTTGAGCACTAGTTTGTATTTTCATTTGCCATTTGAATACCCTCCTTTGTAAGTTGCCTGATCAACTCTTTTGGTTTTTCTTTTATGTTATCTGTTTCCTATCGATTTGTAGTGGTTGTGTATATAATCTGAATACAAATCCATTGTGAATATCTTTTTCTTTTTTTATCTCTGTGGACTTTATTTTCCTTTTTTTTTTATGTTTTTTTTTTTCCTAGAACAGAAGTTTCTTCTTTTAACATCCAATTTATCAGTTTTTTTCTCATTTGCTTAAAGACCTTTGGTATCCTGTTTAAGAAATGTTTACTTTGAGATGAACACCCTTGAGAAGGTGTTCTTTTTCTTCTGAAAGCCTGATCATTTTACTTTTACCCTTAGACTCGCAGTCCCTCTGGGATTTACTAGCACGGACGGTGTGAGATAGGGGTCAAGACGTGCTTTCCCACACATGGAGGTTGAGCTTACCCAGTGTTATTCGCATCGAACCAGGCGACCATCTGCACGGGCTGCTCCTGGGTTCTCAGCTCTGCCCTTTGGGCCACTGTGTCCTTGCACAGTACTGAGCAGCCTTGATTATGAAAGCAGTTTTTACAGGGATCGCATGGATCTGTAGACGGACACAGGGCAGGCAGTATCTCCACAGCGTTGCGTCTTCCCATCCATCATCATGACTGCGAATAGTGTCTGTCTAAAATTTTCTGTTTTCCCTTTCTTTGTATATATATTGTTTATAAGAGATTTTTTGCAGTACCATTACTAAATTCACTATTTTGTTCTAATAATTTTCCTATAAATTACTGGTCTTCATTTTTTTTTTATTTTCTTATTTTTTAAATGTTTGTTTATTTTGAGATTGGAAGTGAGAGAGAGAGAGAGAGAGAGAGAAAGAGAGAGAGAATGAATCCCAAGCAGGACCCATGCTGTCAGCACAGATCCTGACATGGGGCTTGAACTCACAAACCGTGAGATCATGACCTGAGCCGAAATCAAGAGTCAGATGCTCAACTCACTGAGCCACCCAGGCGCCCCTGGCCTTATTTTAAAACCTCGTTGTCAAATATGCCAAAACAGAGCCCAGCATGTTGGTCACTTGTCCAAGGTCAGTAGTTGGGAGGACAGATTTTAATTAACAACGGAGAGGAGCCTGATCCGATTTGGCATTTCCTGATGTCGGGAGAAGGGGAGAGTGGTTGCTCGCGCTGGGAAGCATGGAGTTTCTTGAAGGACTTTGAAGAAAGCCCATCTGCAGGCTGAGCTCTGACAGGCTATGGAATTTGAACGCTCTTGGCCACTGGGCAGTTTTCTTTTGTCTCCTCTTGTAAGTGGTGAGGTCATCGTGAGTAGTGAGTGTCACTGCACGTGAGGACAGACACCGGGCAGTGTAGCCGTGTCGGGACCGGGGATGGTAAGCGAGAAGAGGAGGAGGAGGTGTGTTGAGATTACTTCCTCTGTGCCTGAATCCCCCAGGGGTCAGGTGGCTCTTTGTGCCCATCTGGCCTTCCCGCTTTCTGTCCTTTTCCGCTCGCGCCTCTTTTCAGGCCCCGGGGCCATCTGACACGTGGGCTGACCACAGAGCAGCCCGCCTGGCCTCAGAATTGCCCTGGGAGGCCTAGACACGCGGCCCCATGGCTCAGAGCCTCTGCACAGCAGCTCTGATGCTACAGCCGTAATCTTGGAGACCCGGCCCAGAACCCCTGCTCTCCCTCATCCTTAGGTGCACACGGGGGCAGCTCTCGAGGCGCTTTGGGGCGCGTTGCTTGGAATGCCGAGCCTGCTTGTGTTGGGGGGCTGCCCGCGCCATAAGGGGCACGACAGCCCTCGCCACGTACCTCAGCGGCAGAGACTTGCCCTTTCTGTGAGCTTTGGGTGAAAAGACGTGGAACGCTTGTCCTCGCGGTGTGGAACGGTTTCTCCGGCAGTGAGCAACACGGGAGCATCCTTCATTCAAATCCGGACTTAGAAGGAGGGGGAAAGAGATGGAATGACCTGAATTACCCGAGCTCCCCTCAGAGACCAAAGGTCTCCCACGCGTGGGGACGGAGAGCTTAACAGAGGTTACTGTTTTTAACCAGTTCAGGAAAAATTCACACTTGAAAACAGGAAAGCCAGTTTGGGGGCTCCATCCCAGCTCCCAGGTCGCCCTCCAGATTTGGTGCACCTGGCCCACGCCGACTTTGCGGGAACGCGGACTCCTGGGTGGTGCTTGCTCTCCGCACACTTTCCACGCCATGGACTGTTCTGAGGGGACGCTGTGGCTCTGCCCACCAGGCTCCTCCGTGGACGGTGTGGGGTGAGCAGGCCCGGGGTGGGGCTTACAGACCTGAGTCGTGCAAACACACGCGGGTCCACGCTGTCTACACGTGCCACGGTCGCACCTTCCCGGCCCCCTTCCTTACGCACAGACACTCTGAAATGCAGCCACCACCTTCCCCTTGGGCAGGAGGACAGGGTTGGGAGGCAGAGATTTGTAACTTGGGATTCTTCTGGTTCAGGGTTTGGGGACAGCACAACTGTGTGTTAGGTGAAAATGATTCTGTCAGACCGAAAAACCCAGCGTTCCCGCTAGCCTGGCTTCTCGGTTCCCGGACCTTCTGGCGGCCAGGTCCTCCCTCCTCCTTGAGCCGCTCCTTCTGTCCTCTGCTTGGTCCCTGTCACTGCCGGGAAAGGCGTCCCCTCTGCCAGTCCAGGAATGACAGATCAACTCCACGCCCCCCCCCCCATCACTGTGACCTCGGTGCCTGGGTCCTCCACTGACCCCAGGGTGGCCTCACATACTCTCTGCCCCCTGCCCCCCACTCTAGGGTCCTGGAGTAAATCACAACTCTGGTTATTTCCTTCCCGTGCCGCTCTGCTCGGCTGTGTTCTCCCTCTCCGTGTCACTGAGAAATAGAAGTGATACAGAGTCCCCTGCAAGTGCCCCAATGTCTGCCCACATCCCCGCATCCGGGGATCCCCGACTCCCGTTCCCGGAGGGCCGCCCGGGCTGCCGGCGGTGCATGGCCCCCCCCGAGAGCCCGCCTCCCTGCCCTCATGGCACCAGCCGCTTCCAGATACACCCTCGCCCCCGCATGGGGAAACCAGAGTTCTGCACCGGGTGGCCTCCCTCCACTCCCCTCCCGCCACCCCCTCCATTCCTGTCCTTCCCCTTTGCACCCAGATCCCTTCTCAGTGCCGTCCACACTGGAGTCTCCAAATTCCCGCCTGTGTTGAGCGCACTCTGCCGCGCCTCTGCCCGCTGCACCTCGGTCTCCGGGGACTCGGCGCTGCTCGGCCGGTCTCGGGGGAACCAGGCTGCGTCCTGCCCGCCCACCACCCCTCCTCCTTCTGCGCCACCGCCCTTGGCCTCCGGGCTCAGCCCTGCTCTTTCCCGCCTCCCTTTGAGTTTGCACCTCCAGCGCCGACTCCCCCCCCCCCCCGCCCCCCGAACTGCAGGCGCAGCACGGTTCCCACTCGATGTCCCCACTCCACGTCCTGTAGGCGTCTCCACTCGTCCTGGTGGGATTCCCCACGTTGTCCCCAGACACGCTCCTTGCGGTCTTCCCAGCTCAGCCCGGGGACACCGTCTCCTCCCGCCCTCGTCCGGTCTGCTCGCACAGGCCGCCAGCTGCACCGTGTCACTCCTGCCACCTCCCCGGCTGCGCCCTGCCCTCCCTCAGCCGGACCCAGGCAGCCGTGGGGGCCGCGTCGTGGGGCGCGTGGTGTCAGGGCGAGGTCCCTAACTAACGCCCCTGCCTGTCCCACAGCACAGTCCGTTCTTTGCTGAGCAGCTGACCGCGTTCCAGGTGTGGCTCACCATGGGCGTGGAGAACAGGAGCCCGCCCGAGCAACTTCCCATTGTTCTGCAGGTGAGTGTCTTTGGACCCTCCGGACGGGCTGAGCGGGCTCCAGGGAAGACCGCTGCCAGCAGAGGGCAGAGTGCGCGCGTGCGTGCGTGTGTGTGACGCCCCCGTGGCCATGCGCCGGCGGGGTGCCTGGAGGTCGGGGGGATCAGACCCTCGAAGTCACCGGCTCCCGTTGCACTCAGTTGGGAAGGCCGTCCTGGGGGCGCCAGAGTTCCCTCCCCCACCCTCCCCGAGCCCCTCATCTGGGTCGTAGTCGGCCGCCCTTCCGGGCACCCGCGGAACGCCACCGTGCGTGTGCTGGTGGCATCGGGCCGTTCTGTTCGGAAGGATGTGAAGCTCCGAGCCACCGGGGGGACAGGAGGGGAGCCGTGAGCGCATCGCAGACGGCCCTCGTGGCTCCTCGCCAGGCGCCTGCCGACTGCAGGGACTGCCTGGGCAGCAGGCAGCCCGGACCCAAAGCCCTGCCTTCCCTTCTGTGGAGGGCGCGTGCGTGGTGGCGGTCGAGTGCCAGCCCTCTCGTGGCCCGTGTCAGTGCTCACGCGAAGACTGCGCCCCGCCAGTGGGTTGGAAGCTTGGTTTCGTGGGTCTCACTCGGCTAATTTTTTTAGCTGATGTGATCGGGTAAGGTGGATGGCAGGTTACCAAAATTCTTCACAGGGGGGAAGATGAGAAAATGTTCCCAGAACTTTTGTGTCAGTTAATGTGTGTTTGCGGGAAGTGTGGACCTCTAGTCAGCGTAGACACAGAGGTCTAATAACTCACTTTAGGACCTGGAACACAGGCTCTGCGGTCGGGGTGCGGTGGCCCGGCAGACGCCGTGGGCAGAGAGGGGCAGGTGCTCACAGGCGCGCTGCCTCCCGGTTCAGGGTCTCAGGTCCTGAGAGCCGGCTGGCTGCCACCGGCACCTTCCTGCGAAGTGGGAGCAGGGGCCTCGTCACCCGCCTGTGCGAGGGACGCCAGGCCCGCGGAAGGGCCGGCACCTTCTTACACGGGCTGCTGACCACGTCGCGACAGAGCCCCCGCGAGCGGCTCCTGCTGCCCAGGGCTGTTTGGGAAATGGGCGGACGGTTTCTCTGTGTCGCCCCCAGAGCCCGGCGTCCCAACTTCGGCGGGCGGGGGGTGGTCAGCTTCCTCTGGGTCCGTCACACAGCCGACTTTGAGGACCGTCCGCCGGCCCCAGCACCGAGGCTTCGCCTGGCTCGGGACTGTGTGCGGGACCTCAGACAGCACAGGGGACTTGGGACGAGGGCACTGGAGACGTGGTAGAAACGCCACGGCCTGTCCTGGCCCCAGAGCAGCGGCCGCCACGGCCGCTCCCAGGATGTGTCTGGGCGCCGTGTGTACCGTGACCGACACCGTGAATAGCCCGCAGAGCTTGTTCGCCTCCAGATCAGTTTAAGACTGTCCTGGGTTTGAAGAAAAGCAGTAAAAAGGAGGAAACACAGCGGGCCGTCTCTTGAGGGAGCGCACACGCTGGCCGGCTGTAAGTGGACAGGACGTGCGGGGACGGCCTTGGCGCGGGGCGGACGTGCTGTGCTCTGTAGCTCCTCCTGGCTTGCCGGAACGTTCACTCGCAGAGCCTGTGGCCCTACCACCGACCTTCCGGTGTTTTCGACGGTGCAGCGGAGTGAAATTCATCCTTTGCAAAGCACGGGTGCGGTGACAAGCATGCGAAATCAGGTCTTCCGGGTCTGGCAAACAGTCCTGCTGTAAATGGCCTTCTATTGACATTTTTCCTAATGTTCCATTTACAATCCACACTCCCTCGGGGAAAGAGGGCCTAACAGAGCCAGCGTCATAATGCCGAAGAAACGGAAAATAACTGAAGGGAAAGCGGGGAGACGTTTTCTGTGCGATCTTGCAAACAGCCACAAGCAGCAGGCTCTCCATTATCCTGGAGGGCCGTCTCCTGGGCCGTGCCCACCCCGGGTCAGTACGTGAACCTGTACTTAACGAGAAAGGACGGGGACACGATGCAGAGGCGCCCTGGCTTCATTCGGCGTGGCCCACGGGGTCAGCCTCTTTCTCGTTAGCCTGGTTAACTTCACGCTGCTTTATCTTAAGGAACTGTATTTTTGCCAAAGCCTGGACCTTGTCACCCATAAGTTATCCTCTGGGGCCTCAGCAAGTCAGAAAGTACTGCATGAGGGAAAGAGAATTTTAATACAGACTTTGTGGCTTTTCCAATCCCTGCTACTTTCTCCACACGCCAGAGAGGATTTTCTGTGCCTCAAGACTCAGAGGCATTAGCGGATGACCTTCGGTGTCAGATGAAATGTCTTCTCAGGCCAGCTGATTTGCAGCCCGTCCTGCGAGGGTGAGCTTGGAAATAACCTTCCCTGACCAGCCCCCGGGGCTTTTCTTGCCTTTTAGAAGTGTAAGCAGCAGGAATCGGAAGGAAGTCCCTCAAACCCCGAGCTGCCACGAGGTGCACACGGTCTTGCGGTGGACGAGACGTCGCTGTCCGTGGCCCCTCGGGCGGCCGGTGTGCAAGGAAGCCCCAGACCGAGAGGGGAGAACCCACGAGCTGCAGGAAGGAGAGAGAAGAGGGGATGTCATAGGACGGTGTTAGGACCTCCACAGACCTCGCGAGGCAGTCCGGGCATTTCATCGGGAAACTGTTTGCTTTCGCTGCATCGTTTTATTTATAAACAGAATTTTTGGTCTGAGAGTGCAGGGTTGCTCTCAGTCCACGGCAGGAAAGTAACTGCGTGTTACTGTGACACGCGTTAGGTATGTCGGTGGGCATCAGGTTCCTGGGCGCCAGGTTCCTGGACCCACTGAGGTCCGCCAGGCCCGAGCTGCAGAATCTGTTTTTGTAGGAAGTGCACCCCCGGCCAGGAGTGTCCACCCAGGAGCCCAAGCGCCGTCGCTACACGAGGCAGACGAAGCGTGGCCGGGGCGGCAAGCCCTGCGTTAATGCGGGAGTGCACGCCGCCACTGACGGGCAAGACCCAGTCACTCGTGCCGTTCGCCATCTGTCCCTGTAATTTCCACAGATCCTGGGCCAGTCTGAAGCAGGAATAATAGGAATAAAAAAGCGTACAACCAAAAGCCAGTCCTTATTTTAAAGTAACTTTCATTTCCACTAGGCTTCCATTTTTCCTAAATATGAATCAACGGAAGGAATCCGAAGGACGATGTCATGTTTTAAAAAGCCAACACTTGGCCTTCTCCAATCGGACATTAATATCACAGCGCAGAGCCCCGCGCCAGGCTCGCGGGGCCGTCTGCGGAGGCCGCGCCGCGTGTCCCGCCAGTGTGGACGCGGCAGCAGGAAGCGGTGGTGCCACGGCCGTCCTTGTGAACGAGGCTCCGGGCCCGGCGCTGCCGTGTGAGCAACGCACCCGGTGGCAGCCGGGGCACGCGGAGCCGGAGCCAGCCTCGCGGCCGTTGCCTCCCCTGCAGATCGCTGCACCGTCCGCCCGAAACGCGGCGCTCCCTTCGCGTTTGCCGCGTTTGCTGTGACGCGAGCGGCGCGCAGCGTCTGCCGCGGGGTCTCTGTGTGTGGCGTCTCTGATCTCCGACCGACTGCGGCCGCGCTCACGGACCCGGGGTCGGCGGGAACCCGGCACCTGAGGCGGCTCTGTTTCCGGTACGACGAGGGCGGCCGGCGAGTCGCCGATGGGACGTCCTGCGCCGCGTGCCGACGCCGTGGGGTCGGCGTGCCGGACGCGCCTCGTGGTGGACGGCCCGGGCCAGGTGCCTCCGCGGACCTCGCGCCACTGGGTTTTGAAAATGTGCCCAAGGCCGGTGTCAGACTGTCGCTGCCTCCGCCGCTCCCGCCGAGGACGCAGGAAGGAAGGCAGGCCCGCGCTTTCCCGCCGACCTTGCCCTGCAGACCTCCGCTTCAGGCACACGTGGTGGCCACAAGTCCGGCGTGGAATCGGGTCCCACGCCTTCGCCCCGACTCTTCTTCAGAGGCTCGACACCTCCAGACGCCCACACGTGCGTGGGGACGGTGGTGTGGGAATGGCCCCGATGCAGTGCGGGGGGGGGGGGGGGGGGGGGGCACGCTGCATTCCGGGGGCTGGGCCAGCCGCGGCTCCTCCTCCTCGCCCGCCCCGCCCCCGGGCCGCCACTCCTGCTGGGGACCTGGTGCTGTCCAGACCCCTCCCCACCTGTCCCTCCAGCCCGTGTTTGCCCCTCACAGGGAGCCCCCGAAACCTCTGCCCCCCGTCGCGTTCCACTCCCCTCTGCCTCCTCCCCACGACCTGACACGATCCACACCCTGCACCCAGCGTGTTGTCCTCGCGGCTGCTGCCGCTGACCTCCGGGAGCAGGCGACACCACCGGTCCCCTCCATCCAGCCTCTCCTCCGCCAGGGGCACGGCCCCTGCTGTCTTGGGTCGCTTCCCCCCCATCAGTCAGGGTCAGGTCCACTCTGCCCCCCCCCCCCATCCGGCCACCGCCGGTCTATCCCCCAGCGACCACATTGGACGCTCGCTGCTGCTTCTCTGGGGAAACCCTCAGCCTGGTCTGTGGGACCCGTCCTCAGACACCCCAAGCTTTCCCATCCCCTCTGCCTGCTACCTGGGGGCCCCACACTTTCCCCTCCCCTCTGGGACCTGGCTGCCCGCTAGGAAGGGGGACCTTCAGGACCCTCCCAAGGAGGGCAGAGGCGCACATGATTCGCAGCACTGCCTGCCGTCACCGCGGATTGTGACAACGTAGCCATCTGCCTGTCTCTGCGGCGACTGATGGTGGGGGGGGGCTCCCGCTGCCCCCAGTCGCGCCCCAGCGCAGCATCCGCACGCAGCAAGCGCCCACGAACACGCGCTGGGTGGCCGGCAGTGGACAGAAGAGTGCCTTCCGGGGGCTCCGTACCCACGGCCTTGAGCGTAAATACCATGAGGAGAAGTCGCTACAAATGACCCCATTAGAAATTTTAAACTCTGATGTAACAAAGAAAACAAGAGAAAAACACGTGGCAAAGATTGTTCTTTTTAACGTATAAAGAACTTTTCCATGTCAATGAGACAAAAAAGCAGACATCTGAGTGGGAAAACAAGGACACACGTGGCCAGTTTACTACAGAAATAGCCGATTAACCTGTGGAAAAAAGACAATCAACTTCACTTGTAATGAATTCAGATTAAAAGGATATTTTATTTTTGTCTCTCATATTGGTAAATAATAGTGGGTCGTGGGCTGCTGTTGTCCCAGAGTTCTTAATTTGTTGTTTAATTAAACCTTTGGGATTCGGTTTTGTGTTTCTCCTTTTTTATAAACTAAGAAATTAAGGGTCAGGGAAGTGAAGCGATTGGCCCAAGGTCCCATAACCAGAGAACACAGCAGCAAACCCTCGTCCTGTGCACTGTGATCAGCAAAGGCCCACGGGAGGGAGGGAGCACCCACGGCGGGGAGGGACCACGGGGCGGTGGGGGGCACCCACAGAGGGGAGCACCCATGCGTGGACTGTAGGAAGTGCAGGGTAGTTCACTGGCAGGTAATTCGGTAGTAAACTTGTGCTGCTCCTACCCTCGGATTTATCCTCGGGAAAAACCATGTGAATAGGCGGAAATGTGCCTGTTGGGATATTCATCGTAGCATCGTTTGTAATAGCAAAAACCTGATAATAGTTTAAAAAGGTTGCGGTGGGGAAGTTGTTTAAATGAACCGGGCACCGGGAATGATACGGCCAGACGTGCCCAGCGATGGGGAGTCAAAGCCACAGTATTTTATTTAGTTTACAGAAGAGGTGAGAAACGCAATAATAGATTACCTAGTTTAGAGTAATTAAAGGAACGCTGTCTGGAGGTTTATACACCACAGTGTCCTCGGTGCCTTTTCACCTGCAATTGAAAAGTATTTGTTCTAATAGTTTCTGCAGGGCCCATATTTTATGCAGAGAAAGGAGCACCTGCTGTAGGTAAATGAACGAATGCAGCCGGGGGCAGGTGTGCGTGCACCCCCGCGTCCAGAATCGCACGGCTCCACGGTGACGCCCTCTCCTTCTTCCTTTCTCAGGTGCTGTTGAGTCAGGTGCACCGGCTGAGAGCCCTGGATTTGCTGGGGCGCTTCTTGGACCTGGGCCCCTGGGCGGTGAGCCTGGTGCGTGCTTCCCGCACTGAGCTGGGGGAGGGTGGAGCCCCGGAGACTCCGTGGTGCGACCGAGGACTGTCTCACAAGCTGGGAGTGATTGGGGGCAGGGGAGGGGCGGCGGTCAGCCCGAGGGGCCCTAGAGGTGCACGTGCTGCCTCGCGGCCTCCGTCACTACAGCCTCTGGCGGTTTGGTTTTGCTCTGCCCTCTCCTCCCATCTGCCACGAGGCTTCGCCTTTGCAGACAGAAAGTGTGGCCGGCCCGCCCCCGTTCGGGAGTGGCTCGCCCCTGCAGGTGCCCCTGAGCCCGCGGAGTGCCCGCACACACCCATCCACCGACTTCACGCTCCGGTGCCCAGCACAATCTGGAAACCCTTTTCCGATTTCTCATTGCGCAGAAGAGTAGAAACGGCCATTGAAAACAGAAAACACTGACAAAAATCAGATCAAAAAGCGACTTGTTTTTGAACAACTACATCAGAAGGAAGGGGGTATCGTTAGCGGACCTGCCAATTAGAGGAGGTTCAGGAGACCTGTCACCAGCTGCAAACATGGACCTTCTTGGTTCTGTGTGCAAACAACAGTTTAGAATTACAGTCTGAAAAAGCAATATTCATGATAATTAGAAATTATCTAATTTGTGATACACACAGCCTTTAATGAGGAAAGGACACAGACCCCGCCCTCGGACTCTGTCCTGGGTGTCCCCCTCCATCTGTCTTGGAGGGAGACGCTGAGGTGATGGACAAAACCGGGCTCTGCCCAGGTGTCCTTTGTGCCGAGATAGCCTGCTTCTCTGTCGCTGCCCTGCCGAGAGCAGAGACGACCCCCCGGGATGATGCCCCATCCGGATCTGGGCACAGGAGCCCCCGCGGCTGTTCCCTGTCTTAACCAGCAGACTGGCCCATCCCGAGGCGGCGGACGCCTTGTGGTTCGAAGCACGAGAACCACTATTAAGGGGCCTTGCGCTTTGCTGCCGAGAGCAGACAAGGCCCTCCGAGGGTGGGGACGGCGGGTTCCAGACGGGAAGCCACCCGTCCCTCGTGAGGCGAGCCCTGGTCTCTGGACGCGGCAGGACCGGAGAAGTCCCGCGGCATCTGAGAGCGTGGGGGTGAGGAGGCCAGAGGAAGCCGCTTGCTCTGCGTGAGGCGCGTCCACCCCCACGGCATTCCCACCGCGCCGAAGGCTCCGCACACCGCGTCCCGAGCCGCGCCGTCCGCCCCCGGCGCCGCTCGGCTGCCCGGGAGCCGGTGCTGGCACTCACTCTCTCTTCTCTCCCCCAGGCCTTGTCTGTGGGCATCTTCCCCTACGTGCTGAAGCTGCTGCAGAGCTCAGCCCGAGAGCTGCGGCCCCTCCTGGTTTTCATCTGGGCCAAGATCCTGGCCGTGGACAGTGTGAGTAGTCCGCGTCGTCCCCGCAGGCGCAAGGCGGGCTCCGTGCGTCGGCCGGCCCGGGTGGCGGCTGCTGCAGAGGTGCTGAGCACAGCTGGTTTGCCCGCCGTGACGCCGTGTCCTCTGTCCCCTGCGATGACCCCGCGTTTCTTGTCCTGCTTCACCCAAGCCTCTGCCTTCAGGGCCAGCTCCTCCCTCCCTCTCCAGGCACGGCTGGTGCCCCCTTTCCAGAATAAGGGAGGTGTGTCTCCTTGGGGCCCAGTCCTGGTCACCTGGGCTGCAGCCACGCCATTCGTGTCCCTCACGTGCCGCAGGCCGCCCCCTCCCCACCCCCTCCAGTCCTCCAGCAGGAAGTGACCCTGACCACTTCCTTCTTTAAACTCTACCCTGCCTCACCCAGACCCCCACCAGACCTGCTGTGTCCCACCCGTGCTTTTTCCTCCCCACCCTGACCTTGGGGACCTTGGGGACCATCTCCTCCAGCTCTGCTCTCCAGTCTCTGCCCCTCCCTGTCCTCAGGCCTCTGGGGCCACAGACTCACATCCACTCCATGGAGCCCCACCCTGGGGGCTGTGCTGGAGACTGGAGACAGGCTCGCGTCCAGCGGATCAGAGCCCCCCGCTGCAGGGGGGAAGCCCCGTGTCTGAGGGGCTGTGCCGTGAGGGTGAGGGCCTAGAGGGGCTGGAGGCGTACGCGGGGCCCCCTCTAAGTGGAGGGCACCCCACTCTTCAGCCAAGAAGAACCGGTAAAGAGTCCGCAATGGGACAAGATCCAAGCTGTGGTTTTTAACTCGTGGCCTCGATGTAGAGGTTGTAGGTTAGCTGAGGAGGGGCTGGGAGAGTGGGTGTGATGGGGCGATGGTCGGGGAGACCCCAGGTGGGGAGGACCTGTGCCTGAGGGGTGCGGTGAGCCCCGGGGCTGGGGGTGTGGAGGAGGAAGAGCCACGGAAGGAAGCCAAAGCAGGATTGACGAGGTGGGAGGCATGACTCACGGGACACAGAGGGGTTCCAGAGTGGGGGTGAGCGCCGGCCGGGAGCGGGCACCCCCCAGAAGAGGCCCCCGTGCGCGGCACTCAGCTTCAGAAGAACCATAGATGTGGAGAGGGGAGGAAGCGCGGTGATCACGTGGTCGCTTGCTTGAGGGGTTTGGTGGGCGGGGAGGGGAGTGGGCTTCTCCCTTGTCGCCCCTCCTGCCGGGCACCAGAGCCTCAACCGGCCTGCCCCCTCCCCAGCCGCACCTGGTAGGTGGCCGGGGCCCCACCGCTGCCTCCGCGTTCCAGCAGACCTCCCCCGGCTCGCCTCCGCCCTGCATGCTGCTCCCTGCTCCCCACACCCTCCGCCGTCCTGTGAACGAGCCCCTGAAGCTCCAGGCTGCTGCCGGACCCAGTCCTCCCTCACCTGGGCGCCGAGGCTACCCGCGCACCTTGAGGCCGCCGGAGCTGTGCCGTGGGGCCCGAGCCAGGGGTGATGGCTGCCGGAGAACGCGGGTGTCACGGGCGTTCCCAGGAACACGTGACAGCACAGGTGCATCTGGGCGACGCTGTCTTGGATGACGTTGTGCTCCGTGGTTACTGATTTTGTTTGCTCGCCTGCGTAGCGGCCTTGCTGAGCCTTGCAGTTCTGACCGTTGCCTGGGAGGTTCTCCTGGCCTTTCTGCACAGCCGCTCATAGCGGCTGCAGACAAGTCCCGGGAGGTGGCTCAGTCCCCGTCTGTCGGCCTCAGTCCTTTCCCTGGTCCCCTGGTACCGACCAGAAAGAACATTGTCGACCAGACGCAGGGTCCACTCACCTCGGTGTTCCTGGTCCCCATGGTCCTCTCGGTGCTGGAAACAGCCTCCCTCCTGCTCGCCGCACCCAAGGCTAACCTTGACCTCAGGTCAGCCTTGACCCTCCTTGGGCCCAGTGCCCTGCGCATAGCTGTACCCACAGAATGTTCCGTTGCTTGTCTGCTCCGTGATGATGACTAGAACGTTAGAGGTTTTGACAAAATATTTACCTTCGTATCTGTGGAACTAACTTCAGACGAGCAATGACTTCTCTGGAAGATTGGCCAAAACTTTGCTAGACTAAAGAGTTAAAAATCTGAATTTGGGCCCTGCCTCCCTCATTTTCTCCAGCGAGCCGCTTTCATTTCCCGTCCCCTGCCCCTCTGTGCTTCCAGCGGCGCGGTACGAAGATGACAGCCGTGACCTGGAACTTTTAGAATGAAAGGAATCACAGTGTAAGTCTCGCGTCTGTCCGGCTGGTGTCCCATACACAGAAACCCTCTCTGGCCGATCAGAAAGCCTGGTGTTGTGGGCAAGGAACGTACCTTTCGGTCAGTTCTCTTTTGCCCCTCACGTCTCACCAAAGAGCCGTGCTCTGGGAACAGGAGAGGAGGACAGAAGGGCTCTTCCAGGGAAGTCGTTCTGAAACTTCCCTTGTCCTTCAATGTCTTCGTTTTCTCAACGGCACATCTGAAAATGTACTGATCCCGTTACCCGGTCCTGGGCCGAGCAGAGCACGTGTCGAGGTTCCTGGGTGCGTAGGGCGCCCAGCTCAGACCGCAGCCCGTGGCAGGAGGGGGACAGAAGAGGGCGCCCCTAGGCCCACCTCCCTGCCGGTGGGCCACCAGCGCTCTCGTCCCCGCGGAACCTCTGCTACCTGTCAGTGCCTAGAACCAGACTGTGTGTGCGTTTAGTCCTGGGAGTGTCTGTTTCTGCTTCAGTCTTTGCTGTGTGTGTCAAAAGGACGGCCCTTGTGCCTGCACCTCGCCACTGCGTTCTCGCGGGATCTGGGTGGTCATCGTACTTCTGCACGCCAAAAACCGCCTCCCGGCACATCTGTCTCGGGGGGCCTGCGTGTCTCCTGCATGTGCTGGATGCGGGCGCCCACCGTGAGCACACCTGCTACAGCTCCCCCGCCCCCCTGCTCGAGGGAGTCTCAGGGCCCGCGCTGAAGGACTTACACGTTTAATGACGCTGCAGCCAGCTGGAAGTGTCCGGGCCTTCAGTGCCGCTGTACCTGCCCGCGGGCGCCAGGGACCTTTCCGTGAACTCGTTCTTAAGCAGCCCGTGGCACCTGTTTATTCAAAGGCCGTCATCCTACTGAGAGACCTTTTGAAATATTTCCAGCTGAGTCTGAGTGCCGTTCACCTCCACCTTC
The DNA here is from genome assembly GCF_023721935.1 of Panthera uncia. Taxonomy (NCBI): domain Eukaryota; kingdom Metazoa; phylum Chordata; class Mammalia; order Carnivora; family Felidae; genus Panthera; species Panthera uncia. The sequence goes on along the minus strand of NC_064814.1, from coordinate 1,912,702 downwards.
CTTTTCGTGATCACTCGGATGGCTTCCCGGAGATGACAGTTCCGTGTGCTTTGGTGGGGGGGGGGGGGGGGGTTGGTGGTTCCCTTCCCTCGTTTGCATCTGGCCAGAAGTCACACTGGGTCCCCGCCGGCCTCCACGGGCTCTCGGGCTGTGGCAGAGCTCACCGGGTCGTTGAGTGGCCACTGGGAGGGTCAGGGATGGCCACGCTAGGATGAACGTCTGCGTGAACACAGGGCACTTCCTGAGGGCGGAGGGTGGGGTGGCCCACGCAGGATGGACCCCAGCTGAGGGGCAAGTTCAGGGCCTCTTCTTAGGCCACAGGAATGTGCTGAGCACACACCATGGGCCATCACGGGGGTGGGGGGGGGAGGGGGGCAGGTGGGGAGAGGCCAGAAGCGCTTCAGCCGCGTCTGGGAGGAGGAGCAGGGCCGACGGTCCGGTGCCATGTTACCGAGGGGCGGCACACGCTGTGGGGACAGGTGGCACAGGAGAGCCTTTCCCGTTGTCCCCGCGGAACCGGTCCCGGGAGGGTCTCTCCCCAGATCACCTGTGCACCGTGTGGGTCTGCACCCGCCTCCACTACTGAGCGAAACGACTGGGAGCGTGAAGAAGCGGGGATCCGTGATCCACGACGAGGAGAAAGACCCGCCGACACCCACCTGACCCCTCGCAGGTGTGAGAACTAGCCGAGAAGGACGTGGAAACCGTTGCCAGAAACCTGCCCCGCATAAAAAGCTCCACTGGAACTCGAAGCCCTCAGAGGGCCGGCTGGGCCTCGCGGAGAGGGAAGCCGCAGCGGGCCGTGAGAAACGTGCCGGGCAGGATCGACAGCCCGACCGCCGGCTGCCCGCCGCAGAAGAGCTTCGGCAGCGCGGTCTGTGCACACGGGCACAGGGAGCACAGCCAGGCTCTTACAAACCGAAGGAGCATCTCTGAGTCGTGGGTCACCTGCAGGTGGCCTGACGTGTGTACTCGGAGATGCTGACGGGCCAGCGGGAAAAACCTCCCAAGAAACGGGCTCAGAAATGTCCAAATTTTCCAATTTGACGAAAACTACAAGCCCACAGGCCCGGGAAGCTCTAGGAACCCCACGCGCAGGGAACGTGAAAACCACCCGAGTCCTAACCTAATTGCTTAAAAACGTGATCAATATGAGAACCAGAAGCAGCCGATAAAAGGGAACAGAGGGGCAAGGAGAAGGAAGACAGCGGGCTGCCAGCCGGGGGCCGCACCAGCAGGGGGACGGCGGGCTGGCGCCCTAACGTCCCCGAAGAAAAGCCGCCGGCCTGGCCTTCTGTGCGCAGCGGGAGGCTCTCTACAGGTGGCGGCAGAGTGAGGACTTCGTAAGACACTCGACACCGGAGGGTGGCAGCCCGGCGGACCCACACCACGAGGAGCACTAGCGAGGGTCCCCAGGCAGAAAGGCGCGCGGTGCACACGCAGGCACGGGAGCCCCACGAGTAAGTCTGACTTCCTGCGCCTTGAATCTGTCAAAGATCATCTGCCGGACCAGACAGTAGTCGCCGTGCGCTGGGGGTTGGTGGCGTGCACACCAGCGACGCGTGCGGTCACAGCAGGGACGTGGGGGTGGGGCAGAAATTGAAGAAAGGCTCCGGTCAGCTTCTCGCGCTTCATGCGATGTGCTACCGCCTGGAGGTGGACCGCGAGGAAGAGGCAGCCCGCGCACCTCGAGGCCATCACTGCCATGCTTTTACAGGGAGAGCCCCCTCGCCAGCAGAAGAGGTCCCCTGAGGCCGTGAATGTGTACAAGGGTCACGCAGAAAAGAAGGTAAGGAGAGGGGGACGAGGACTAGATGGCACCTACAGAAGATCGCGGGCGCGTGGATTTGGGCGTAACCGTGTCGGTGGTGACCGTGGAAGCGGTCCGACGGCCCGGCTGGAAGGCAGAGGTGGCCGGATGGATCTAGGAAGCGAGAGCAGACCGTGTGCTGCTCGTGGGAAATGCGCCTCCGGTGCAAGGACACGACCAGCCTGGAGGTTGGAGGTGGGAGGTACTCGGCGCGACCGTCAAGCGAAGGAGGCCGGACGCCCGCGTTAACAGCAGCGCGGAAACGCCCGTGTTTCCGGGCAGCCGGTGTCTCTGCGGGGAAAGGACTTGCGCGAGAGGAGCCCGGGAGCTCCTCTGGAGCTGCCAGGAGAGGCGGAGGGTCCACCACCGTACCCGGGCTCCTGGAGAAGACGGCACGGCGAGGAGAAGGGAAATCCGTGCGGAACACCCCTCCTGTCCACGTGCCGGGAGCACACGGCACCGCGGGCCGCAGCGCAGCCCTGGATGATAGGAAGACTTCCAAACACGGGGAGACGAAGCACGCTTTTAAATAAGTAAGTGTTCAAATGTTTAAATTATAAGATGAAATTTTAACAAGTAATGTAAGTATAAGATGCATGAAATATTTAAAACATATAAATGGTATATACGTGACATAAATATTTATATAAGATGATATGTGTAGTTTTAAATATTTATATGTAAAATACACAGATGGGAGTACATCAGGCTAAAGAGCTGAAGAGGCAGCCTGTGGAACTGGAGACGGTATTTTCGAGCTGTCTATCTGACAAGGGGTTAATACCCAACATATACAAGGACTCATATAACTTCATAGCAAAGACCCAGACGATCCCGTTAAACAATGGGCAGAGGACCTGAGTAGACCTTTTTCCAAAGAAGACACACAGAGGACCAGCAGGTCCGCGGAAAGACGCTCCGCATCACTCATCACGAGGAAACGCGATAGAAACCACACTGAGACGTCACCTCACGCCCGTCAGGTTGGCTGTCCTCAAAAACCCGGAGTTGCCGCGCGTAGGCGAGGCCATGGAGAGAACAGAACAAAACGGGCACTGTCGGTGGGAGCGTAAACTGGTGCGGCCACTGGGGAGAGCAGCGTGGAGGGTCCTCAGGAAATTCAAAATGGAACCTCTGTCCGTTCCCACCAGTGGGCGGAGCACCAGAGGGAATGCAACCCGGCCCCGCGGAGACACCCGCAGCCCCATGTTCACCGCAGCGTTCTTCACAGCCAAGCACGGAGACGACCCTGAGCAGATGAATGGATACGGAAGGGTCGCACGCGCACACACGCACACACACACGCACACTGGAGAAAAGAAGAAAATCCTGCTGTCTGTGACGAGATGGTTGAACCTGGAGGGCACTGTGCGAAGTGAGATAAGCCACACGGAGAAGGACAGATACCACCTGATCCCATCCACTTGGGGAATCTAAAAAAGTCGAACTTCCAGAACCAGAGAGAGAGAGAGAGAGAGAGAGAGAGACGGTGGTGGGGGGGGGCTGCCAGTGGCGGACACGGGGAGGTGCGTGTAGAAAAGCACACACCTCCGGTTCTACGCGGAGCCGGGCTGTGACGTGCGGCCCCATGAGCGCAGTGACAGTTCCATATGTGCACTCAAAAGCTGCTGACGTGGTACACCTCCAGTGTTCTCATCACACCAAACAAAATAACCGTGAGCTCGTGGATGCGTCCGTTAACCTGATTGTGCGATCATTTCACGGCGGATGTGTGTATCAAACCCTTACGCTGAATACACGAAAATTGTATGTATTTCCGTTTGTCGGTTACGGCTCAGTAAAGCTAGAAAAAATATGTATGATTTATACCACAACATACAACTTTTACTGATAAAGTTTATTGTAATTGTATCATTTATATGAAAATATAAAGTCAGTGAAATAAAACTTGTTTAATGATATTTTTCAAAAAGGTCTGAGGGGAAGTAAAAAATACCTTGAACTGAATGCCAGCGAAAACCCAGCACACGAGGACAAGTGGGGGCACAGCTCGGCAGCGCTGAGAGGGAAATTGGCACCACTGCAGGGCATCCGTCGGGAAACGGGAGGTTTTAAATCACTGACCTCAGCTTCAGCCCTAAGATATTAGTGAAAGAAAAGCAGATTAAACCCGAAGGAAGTAGGAGAAAGGAAATAAAGATCACAGTGGAAATCAATGCAAAAGAAAACAGAAAAGCAATAAAGAAAATCTGTTCAAGCAGAAGCTGGTTCTTAGAGCAGATCAATGAGTAAACAGCTACCCAGATACTGATCTCATTTCCTCTGGTTAGACACCCATTAGTGTTATTGCTGCATCGTAGGGCTGTTCTATTTTTAGGTTTTTGAGGAACCTCTATACTGTTCCCAGAGTGGCAGAAAGAAAAGCAGACGCCAATTCCCAAATCAGGAATGAGAGGTGGCATCGCGGAAGGTTCTAGAAACATTAAGGGAATAATACGTGAATAGTATGAACAACTCCATGCCAGAGCACTCGGTAAGTTTGATGAAAAAGACACATTCCTGGAATGACACGAGTTTCTCACTTGAGAAGTGAGTCAGAATAGTACCGTGTCTGTTAAGAAATTGGATTTGTATTTTGAAACGTTCCTGCAAAGAAAACTCCAGGTCCAGCGGCTTCTCTGGCGAGTTCTAGCAAGCGTCACTGAGGGAATGGGTATAAACAAGCACTCGGCCGTGTCATTCCACTGCCGGCAGGAAGTGCCCGGTGCCAGATCCAGATGACACATCACAGACCGGCGTCCTTTGTGAAGATCAAACGCTCCAAATAAGACTTTAGTAAATCAGGGGCACCTGAGGGGCTCGGGCAGCTGAGCGTCCGACTCTTGGTATCGACTCAGGTCATGATCCCACGGTTTGTGAGACCGAGCCCACATCGGTCTTGGGACCGGTCTTGGGACTCTCTCTCTTTCTCTTTCTCTCTCCCTCTCTCTCCCTCTCTTTCTCTCTGCCCCTCCCCCTTTCCCCGCTCACATGCGTGCATGCTCACTCACTTTCTCTCTCAAACTGAATAAACTTAAAATATTTTAAAAATTAAAATTTAAAAAGCTTCAGTAAATCAAATTCAGTGGCATATAAAAAGGCTAAAAACTCATGACCTAGTGGAATTTATTTCAGGAATGCAAGATTGTTTAATGATTAAAAAAAAAAATCACGTAGGGGCGCCTGGGTGGCTCAGTCGGTTAAGCGTCCGACTTCAGCTCAGGTCACGATCTCACGGTCCGTGGGTTCGAGCCCCGCATCAGGCTCTGGGCTGCCGGCTCGGACCCTGGAGCCTGCTTCCGATTCTGTGTCTCCTCCTCTCTCTGCCCCTCCCCCATTCATGCTCTGTCTCTCTCTGTCTCAAAAATAAATAAAAACGTTAAAAAAAAAATCACGTAGTTTACCATATTAACAATCACAAAAACCGTATTATCATTCTCAGTGGACACAAAGAAAGCATTCGACCAAATCTAAAATCTATTTCAGACTTCAAAAAAAACCAAAAAAAAGCTCTTGGCAAACCAGTCACAGAAGGGAACTTCCTCCGCATGATGAACAGCATCTACAAAAACTGTTACGGCCAACATCACACTTAATGGTGAAAAGTCTCAACACTAGGATGAGAAACAAGACCGGGGTGTCTGCCCTCATCATTTCTCTCCAGTGCTGTACTCGAAGCCCTGGGGAGTACAAGAAAAATAAAGGCATCCAGGTCGGAAAGGAAAGCGTTTAACTGTCTCTGTTTTCAATCAACATGATTCTCTTTGTAGAAAAGCTAATTGAATCTATTAAAAAAACAAACAAACCCACAACGACTACCACTGAGTGAACTCAGTAAGGTTGTAGGTTATAAGGTCAACACACAACAATCTCTTTTGTTTGTATATACTGTTGATCAACCATGGGAAGTTGAAATCAAAGTAAAAAACATTTACAACAGTATCAAAAATGTAAAATACTTAAGGACGAATTCAGCAACACATGTGCAAGACTTCTGTACTTGAAACTACAATCCATTGGCAAGAGAAATTACAGAAAATCTAGATAAGTGGAGAGATCCCACCAACATGGGCCCGACTACAAATCCATATATGAAAATGCAAAGGACCTAAGAGTAAACAAAACAACTTTCTTTTTTAAAAAAAGAACAACGTTAAGGGATTAATACTACCTAGTGTTAAGACTTACCCGTATCTGTAACGGTCAGCACTGAAAGTGGCATGAAAACGGGTAGTGGAACCAAATGAGAAGTCAGGAGCTGCCCCCACATGTATGTGGTCAACTGATTTGCAACAAAGATGCAAATCGTTCAGCCCCCCAGAAAGGAGTGTCTTTTCGCCATGTGGCTTTGGGACAATTGGACATCCAGATGCAAACAAATGAGTCTGCACCTCATACCGCATTAAAAAGTTCACCCAAAATGGGGACGTATTTGCACATCATTTACCTAATACAAACTCTTAGATCACATAGGGAACTCTCAAAGCTCAACATGAAAACAGACACACAAACCAAAAAACGGGCAAAGGGTTTGAATAGTCACTTCACGAAGGAAGTAGTATGCTGACAGAAGAGCACCCGAAAAGTTGCCGCTTGCCTTTTGTCCCTGGAGAACACAAATGAAACCAGCCTGACACTGGCACGCGGCTACTAGAATGTCCAAAATCCAAACACTGTCCAGCCCGGGCGTGGATTTGGAGAAACGCACATGGCACACCCACCCGAAGGCACACGTCTGTTCGGAAGTTATACGCGATGTTTATGGTGGCTTTATTTGTAATAGCCAAACAACAGAAGTAGCCCAAAAGACCATCAACGGGCGTGAATAAGCAAACAGCAATTTATCCACACGGGGCAGTACTGCTAGGCGATAAAAAAGGATATACTGGCCCCAAAATAGCTGAGGGAAAGAAGCCAGTAAAAGAAGGGTGTTCACTATGTAATTCCATTTATATAAAATTCTAGAAAATGTAAACCGTACTCACAGAGAACAGATGGCTGCCGGTTGGCGGGGGGGGGGGGGGGGGGGTTCGGAAGGGGCACAAGGAAAGTTTTGAGGGCAGAGGTTGCTTACCTTGATTGTGGGCATGGCTTCATGGGTGTGTAGGTATGTCCAAAATTACTGAAATCTGTATTTTTAGATGTGCACTTTTTTGTATATTGCTTCAACCTCAGAGCTGTTAAGAATTTCAAATGGTGGGGGCACCTGGGTGGCTCAGTCGGTTCAGTGTCCAACTTTGGCTCAGGTCATGATCTCATGGTTCACGGGTCCAAGCCCCGCGTCGGGCTCTGTGCTGACAGCTCAGAACCTGGAGCCTGCTTTGGATTCTGTGTCTCCCTTCCCCTGTGTCTGCCTCTCCCCTGCTTGTCTCTCTCCCTCTTTCTCTCTCAAAAATAAATAAGACAGGGGCGTCTGGGTGGCTCAGTCCGTTAAGCGTCCGACTTCAGCTCAGGTCATGGTCTCACGGTTTGTGAGTTCGAGCCCCACATCAGGCTCTGTGCTGACAGCTCGGAGCCTGGAGCCTGCTTCGGATTCTGTGTCTCCTTCTCTCTCTGCCTCTCCCCCACTTGCACTCTGTCTCTCAAAAATAAATAAATGTTAAAAAAATTATTTTTTAAATTTCAAATTGCAGAACAGTCTACGCACAACTGTACCGTCCCTTCTAGATTTTCAATTCGACAAAGACAACAAAATGTGGGGAAGTTGTTCTAGACAAAGACTCATAATGTGTGACCAGTAAGTGCCGGTCTAGATCCTGGACCCACAACCAAAAGCTGTAAGAGACGTTGTTTGACCATTGAGAGAAATTTGAATGGAGACGAGATATTGGATAATAGCGTGGCATCGATGCTGAATGTCTTGAGTGACAGTGGTTTGTGGTTATGTAAGAGAACGTCCTTTTTCTCAGGAAAGTTTCCAGGCAAAGCCTCACGCCATCTGTAACTTTGAAAAAGTGCAGACAAGCACAGGGGAAGCGAGAGGGAGAGCGCACACGGTGCAGAATATTTAAATTGTCCTTGAGGTCGTGTGATGGGGTCACAGGTCAAGAGCAGTGTCACAGGAGGATGAGAAAGCGTATGAAACGTGGCCAAACCTGCAGTCTCCGGGGGCCGTGCTCCGGGAGGGTGGTGCTGGCTGGTGACCCTCAGACCCCTCATTATCCTTTTTCTTTCTGCTAATTAACCAGACTGAAGGAGGGGAGACGGGCAAAGAGCCCTGCAAGCCGGGTTGCGGTTGTCTGGGGTTTATCCGGAGGCACCGTGAAGATGCAGTTCAGGCAGACTTTCCCAAGTTCCACTCAGTAAAGGTTTATCATAGTGCCACCAGGGCACCGAGGGCACGCTGTGTGCGAATTTGGAAAAACGCTCTGTGTCGCATTCATGAAGTCAATCCAAATGTGGGATACACAGAGCTTCGCCGTGTGTGAGGCAGTTGTGGGACCAGAAAGAACATACTCTGTGAGTAAAAGCGGATGAATTTTATTTCTGTGCCCTCACACCTATGCTGGCTCCCCTCCCCGGTCCCAGAACATGTGCTGATTTCCCTACAGAATAATCCCATCACCGCCCCCCCCCCCCACTGGCTCTGATGTCACCAGCTTCTCTTCCTGCACCTGCACCCGTCCCACCGCCCCCTCCAGGCTCGCACAGAAAAGCTCGTGGAGAAAATGAGTGGGTATAGTCTCCTCTCCCATCCTGTGAGGACTCAGGTCCCCCAGACCCAAGTGTGCCCAGGAGGGCCGGAGACTTCTCAGTCCAGAGCCTGCCGTCCCGGTGGCCCGGCCCCTGCGAGGGGCTGGCCCGCTCAGGCCCTGGGGCAGACGTTACTCCTGTGCTGGCAGCTTGTGTATCTCTCTGTCTCTGACTGCCTTGTTCCTATAGGTTTTATGTTAATAAACCACTTTTTAGGACAGGTTACATTTACAGAAAACCTAGAACAGGAAATAAAGTTCCCGTGGGCCCCACACCCACTTTCCCCCATTGTTAACATCTTAAGGAATGACACTGCCACTAGCCAAAGTCCACACTCCGTTCGAGTGTCCTTGGTTTTCCTGTCGTCCCCTTTCCACTCCATTTGTCACGTCTCCCCAGGCGTCTCCGGGCTGAGCCGTCTCTCACGTCATCCCTGGTTTCAGGTGGCCCGGCGGTTCTGGGGGTGCTGGGGCCGTCCCTCCGTTGGGGTGTGTCTGATGTCGGGTGATGGGCTCAGGGAGGAAGACCGCAGAGGCAGAGGGCCCTTCTCATCACCTCACATCAGGGGTCCGTGCCGTCAACATGATGCGTCACCGCGGACGGGACCTTGACCGCCTGGCTGAGGTGTGTTTCCGGGTGTCTCCACGTGCCCCCCCTCCCCCGTCCCAAACCCCGCTTCTGCCATTTTCTCTCTACAAGGAGGTCACCGTGGTGCTCTGGGATTTTTGTTATGTGGCCGGCTTTATGTCTGAGGTCGAACACGGTTCCTTTACTATCCTTCGTTGTTTTTTTTAAATCTGAATATTGTTCTTTTCATCTCTCGCCCTTGTCGCTGGATTAGCCTTATTTTATAAGGTTTGGTGTCGGAGCTGTTTTCTTTCGTGTTTGCATTCCCAGGGTTTTGTGTATTCCCTCAGTTCCCTTCCCGGCCAGCCTTCCTGCCCCACCGCCCGGCCCCGGCAGGTGCTCGGGCAGAGGGCAGTGAAGGAGCTGGGGGGGGCCACAGCCAGGCCGGAGTCCCCAGGAGAGCCCCGGGCCCGTGTCCGGCTTGCTGTAGGCGCTTGATGAATGTTACCCTTCCCGCCTGCTCATTTTGACATCAATAATTAAATTGCTTTGATGGTCCATTTAATTTCCAGACTATGGGTTATAAAGTGCAGAGAATAAACTAAATCTTAGCGTCAGGGAGCACAAGTCTGCATGTCTCACGAAGCTGTCGCCTGCAAGGATGTGCCGTTTCGGTGGACGTGAGGTGCCGTTCGTGTCGTTTGGTAAACTACAGCTGCCACGTGTCCCTTCGTAGCCGTCATCCCAGTTACGTGAGGCGGCTGCGTTTCAGAGGCCCCCGGAGTGGGTTTCGCCCCGGAGGTGATTCGGATCCACCCCCGCAGGCCCCCTGGAGAACTGTGGACCCGGAGAGTATGTCGCAGGAGCCGGGGGCTGCCCCTTCCCACACCTGCCCGGGAAGAGGCCAGGCCCGGCCAGACTCGCACTTTGGTAAAAGGCCAGGTTGCTGCTGAGCGTGTCTGTCCCTGGCAGGAGGGAGACCGTCGTTTCCAGATGCCTCTGGATTTCCAGGAGTGAAATGAGAAGCCAAGGGAGGAAGCAGGAGGTTGTCACCACCGCTGTCAGGTCGTCGGGCCCATTGTAGCATGAATGGGCGCAGTGACTCAGGCTGCAGGGGACTTCCTGGTGAGAGGAGCTGAAGCGTCAGCCTGCTGCTGAGGGCAATCAAGACAGGCCGTCTTTTTGGGTGATGACTCAGGCCCTGTGATTCATTGTCAGGCTGGGCTGAATTGCTCACCGGCTCTGCGGCACTGATCAGAGCGAGGACAAGGACGGGGGTGTGGGTCAGCCCGCGAGGAGAGCGAGGACGAGGACGGGGGTGCGGGTCAGCCCGCGAGGAGAGCGAGGACGAGGACGACGGGGTGCGGGTCAGCGCGTGAGCGCAGCCCAGCAGGACCCGACTCTTACATGTCTTACGAAAAGGGCGACACAGTTCTGGTGTGTGGAGCCTGGAGTCAAGGCTGGGTTGTGGTACGGTCCGGGGCCGCCAGCTGAGTCGCCTTTCCCACCCGGGACCGTGAGGCTGCGCCTGGCGGCGACCCGGGTCCGGGCTCTGGGTAGAAGCCCACAGTGCACGGCAGAGAGAGGCCGGGCCTCGCCATCCTGGCCCTGCGGCTCCCAGCTCTGGACCCAGGAAAGCCCATCCCTCCTGCTTCCACGGGCCTCTAGACCGACTCGTCCACACTGGAAGCGGTTACCGGGTGTGATTAACATCCCGGATTGCATAATGCTTCTCCACGTACACGTCGGCTTTTTTATTTGCTCGGCAAACGCTTAGTGGCCCTCTGATGGGAACCAGGCTGCGCGACATTCCGGGACCATAGAGAGTAATAATCAGGGTTTTGTCCTCAGAGCTGAGAGTGTAGCAAAGCAGGGACCAGAGTAACGAGCTCACCTGAAGGCAGCCACTCGGGGAGTCCAGCCACAGTAAGACCAAAAAGAAGGTCTCGAGAGTGGCTGGGCTGACCTGAGAGGCTGTGCCCAGAGGGTGCTCGGATGCCCGCGGTGGGGACGACAGGCCAGGAGCCAAGACACGGATGCACGGAGATGCATCATGTCAAACGAGGTGTGAGTGCGAGCACCCAGTATCGGAGGGGGAGGAGGCTAAGGGCAGGGGGGTCTCTTTGTTCAGAAGCATTTCTCCGTCACCGCTGCCCGTTCTGCCCCTGGGTAACTGACACCAAGTGGGGGAGAACCCCATGCGGCATGGCTCAGTGTGACCCTCAGGGACAGTTTCCGGGCCTGGCTGGGAAAGTAGGGCTGTGCTACAGAAATAAACAGTTCAAATGAGTCCAGGAATCTCAGATGAGTGCCAGGAACCGCGGGTCCCAGTCCAGCAGAAGGACCGGCACCGGGGTGAGGGCCGCTCTCCGGCCCAGGCCAGAATCCACCCAGGCAGAGCAGAGGTCCCCTGGGCCCGGCGGACAGAGACACAGGAACTGACCGCTCTCTGGTGGCTGAGCAGGTGCAGAAACGAGTGAGGGGTTGTCTGTCAGCCGGAGAAGCGAGTGAAACAAAAGGGTTATAGTGAGGAAATGCCATCAGAGTACACAGCTCGCCTCCTCAGTGAAGAGTTTTGCCTGAATGTAACGTAAACGCTGAGTGTCGAATTGACCGAAAGCTTCGGTGAAATCATCTGGGAAAGTAGGTGGAAAACAAAAGTCGGAAGCACGAAAGAACGAAATCCTCGTATCTTATAGTGGAAATGGCTAAATAAAGACATAGCCATTATTTCGAAATCTGGAGGTAAATTCTTGAAAACCCATCCAAAAGAATGGCGATTGGCCGCCCTAGGGGAGCCGGACACGGGTGGGAGGAACGGACCGGCCGGTGCTGTCGTGCTGCCCTTTCTCGCTCTGTGTTGATCTCATTTGCACGTAGAGAAACCCCAAGGAGCACAGCGGGGAGAAGGGTCCCGGCCTTCCGCACCCAGAGCAGAACGAGTGGAACCACTGCCTCCTGGCGCGTGCACCTGAGCCGCGGAGCTGTTCCAGGGCAGGCGTCTCCCGTCGAGGAGAGAGCTGAGTAACACGCTGGGACCCGCGTGTCCCCTGTCCCCCCACAGAATGGAGAAGGTGGAGGTAAACGCCTTGGTGCTGAGTGAGGAAGGCACTGTGATTTGGACCGGCCTCGGTTTTGGTTCCGGCTCTGCGGATGGCCCTCGGGCAGCTCATTGCGTATAAACGGGACTTAAACAACTTCCTGTCGAGGCGGTGGTGGAATCCGTGTCCGTGGCCACAGAGCTCGTAACAGCCCAGGCACAGTCAGGCATGACCGTCGTTGCTGCTTTCGTGAAGAGTGACGCAGACTCACGAGTGCAGCCTGGAGAACACGTATTGAACCTGTGTCCTGATTATAAAGACTATTTCTTCTGTTACATATCTGTTCATGAGATCTGACCACGTGTATTAGGCCACAGAAGAAACCTTAAGAATTTCCAAAAAGCAGAAATAGTGCAGACAATGTGCGTGGCAGGACCAGAAATGAATAACGGTGTCAAAAAACAGAACAGGCCGGACAACTAGGAATTTACTTTTTTTTAAAAGGAAAAATACAGAACAAAATTATAGTTTCCAAAAGTGCAGAAGATGAAAATAACGGGCATCGGACCCCCAGGACACAGCTAAAGCCACGTTCAGAGAAGACTTCACAGTCGTAAGTCCCCACACCGTCCTAACAGAGTCACAGCAGAGCAGGTGGCCAGCTCGATGGACGACACGGTGACACGAAAGGGACTACAGACGAGCAGAAAAAAGCAGTTTGATAAAGATAAAAGAGAGGGCTTTCTCTGAGTTTGCAAACAAAAATATAAAAATGAAACCATCAATAAGAAGTGGCTTCTTTGTGGGGGGAAGGAGCTGCTCACCTAATTAAGGGGCCAAGCACCATCTAGAAATGACCAGGCAGGAAACACTATGGGAGGGAGGACAGGTGTGGTCCTGAGACTGTGCACATCTCTGCGAGTGCAGTAACGCTTGAATACAGCAGGCTTCTATTTCTAGGAAGGTAGAACTTCTCAAACTGATTCGAGGAGTAAAAAGCTCGAGCAGACCGTCTCCGCAGAAGGAGTAGCGAGAGGGTGCTAGGAAAGTCCTGCCACGCCCCGTCGTTCCGGGCAGAGAATCTCTCCCGAGTGGAGGTGAAGGGACACCTTGCAGCTGTTTTTGGAGCCAGCGTGACATTGACGTAGGCACCTACGGTGCACAGCATTGTGACTGTGCTCAGGGCCACCAAAGCGCATACTTTAAATGCGGGTAAAATGGGGGCACCTGGGCGGCTCAGTTGGTTAAGCATCCAACTTTGGCTCAGGTCATGATCTCGTGGTTCGTGAGTTTGAGCCCCACATCGGGCTCTGTCCCGACAGCTCGGGGCCTGGAGCCCGCTTCGGATTCTGTGTCTCCCTCTCTCTCTGCCCCTCCCCCACTCACAGTCTGTCTCTGTCTCTTTCTCAAAAATAAGTAAACATTAAAATAATAATAATAATAAGTGTGGGTAAAATGGTAAATTTTATGTCTTACGCATGTCAGCACACACAAAGAACACTAAAAGGCTCAAACAAATCAAGCAAAGCACATTACATCCATACGTGTGAGTGTTTGCAAATAAGTCGGGAGAGCACCGAAAGGCTGCACAGCGCTGCCCAGTGGGTTCTTCCCCGGGTGAAGGCTTGGCTCAGCGTCCACCTTGGAAAAGCTGAGCCGTTACAGTAATAACGCTAACAAGTACAAGAAGGCGGGGGTCGATCTCACGAAGGAAGAAGAGCGCTCAGTAACGGCACCAGCAGCTGCTTCTCCAACACTCAGGCCGGTTTCCTGTCAGCCCAGAAGCCAGCAGCATACTAATGGGGAAACGCAAAAGCAAAAGTGAGCAGAGGAAGATGTCACTGTCGCTGTCAGCTAACACAGTCAGAGGCTGGAATTAAAGGCACAAAAATTAGGAAAGCAGAGGCAAACCACCACGGTCCGCACACAGCTAGGACCGTATGCCTGGAAAACCCAGAGGCGTCCGTGAGATCCCGCTAATGAGAGAATTTACGAGACAGGAGACTTCGGATTGATACGCAGAAACCACGGGTTACAACCGGCGGAAGAGACGTGCGCCCTGTTTACAAGAGAGCCCTAAATCTGGGAATAAGCCCGACCCGAAGCATGAGAAACCCCCATGAAGGAAACTGGAAAACATTCCTGAAGAGCACAGAATTCAACCCGCACAAATGAAGACACAGGCAGTTTAATTACAGAAGGGTTGTCATCATCAGTATGTCGGGGTTCGCTGAGTTGATTTAAACTGTAAGACGATCCCAATAAAACTACCAGCAAGCTTTTTTTCCCCCCTCTCTCTTTTCTGGAACTAGACAGACATACTTCCTACAGAGAAATAAATAGCACTCGCCAGGGAAACTTTGACTAAGAAGAAAAACGGCAAGGATCTAATCGTCCCAGATGCCAAAACTAACGATGAAGCCCCAGTAATAAAGAGCGTTGTGGGGCTGGATTACGGACAGACAGGCTGACAAATGGGCACAACAGAAATGGACCTCAGCGCACACAAGGCATAGTGCGTGGTCAAGTCAGCATCTCAGCTCAGCGGTAAAGATGATGCGTTCCCGGGGGCTCCTGGGGGGCTTGGTCGGTTAAGCGTCCGACTCCCAGTTTCAGCTCAGGTCATGATCTCATGGTTTCATGAGTTCGAGCCCCGCGTCGGGCTCTGCACTGACAGTGCGGAGCCTGCTTGAGATTCTCTCTCTCCCTCTTTCTCTGCCCCTCCCCTTCTCACACTGCCTCTGTGTCTCTCAAAATAAATAAAACTTTAAAAATATAATAAAAAAAAAGATGATGCATTCCCGAATTTTTGGCACTAGGGGAGCTCGCTGTCTGCACATCCTGAACACCAGAATTGACTTTAAAGAGGTAAATTATTTAAATATAAAGAATGAAACCACAAGAGCACTAGAAGAAAACCCAGGCAAATTCTAGCTTAACCTTGGAGTGATGAAAGTCTGTTCAGCTATAACTTAAAATGTAGCTATCTCTGAAAATTAATAGATTTGGTTGCATGAAAATAAAACATCTGCATGGGGGGAAGAAAAAAAACACGAGCAAATTTTCAAACAGGCAAGCATTGGTGGGTCGCGGATACTTAAAACTCCTCTTCCAGGTGAAAGGTGAGCCTTCATAATATATAAAGAGCTCCTAGAAATCAAGAAAAACTCTTAGCAGTCCAGTAGAGAAACAGTCAGAGAATGAACGTGAACCCACAGTTCCCATACAAATGGCCCTTACTTACACACACGGGACAGGCTCAGGCTTCTCCACGATGAGGAAAGCGCACGGTAGGGCTGCACCGAATATGGGTTTTTTCACGTCTCAGATGGGCAAGCGCTCAGGTGCCTTATGGCTGAGCTGCGAGGACAGAGTGCCGAGACTGCACACACACCTACCCTGTGATGGGCCGTGTTGCTTCTGGGAATCCACAGCCTGGCCTGTGCGTGCATGAACGAGCCACGCTCTCCGAAGGGCTGTTCTGCATTCGCCGTGAAGACAGAACTCTCCGTGTGGCAGGGCCGCGGCACGTGAAGAAGCGCGAGGTGCCGGGCACAGACGGTGGTCCCCGTGTCGAAGGAAGGGCTAGCTCCGTCTCCACGGTCCTCGGATTTCTTGCGCTTACACAGAGAAGCGCCGGAAGAAGAAATAGGCCAACGCGGCAGTTACCGCAGCGCTGAGGGGAGGCTTCAACTTGCATCGTGTTTAACGTTTATTTTCGTGTTACGTCCAAACGTCATGCCAGTCCCTGCAGGGACCCAGCATGGAAGCAGACTTCCCCATCTATGCCTTTCTGCAGCATTTTGAGTTTTGAGCTTTTTTTTATTTTTTATTATTTTTTTTAATGTTTATTTATTCTTGAGACAGAGACAGAGCATGAACAGGGGAGGGGCAGAGAGAGAGAGGGAGACACAGAATCGGAAGCAACTCCGGGTTCTGAGCTGTCAGCACAGAGCCCGACGCGGGGCTCGAACCCACGAACCGGGAGATCATGACCTGAAGTCAGACACTTAACAGACCGAGCCACCCAGGCGCCCCGAGTTTTGAACTTTTGAAGTACGTTTACAAAACGTGTGAGTTTCTCCAAGGGCACGGCGGGTCATGAGTCGCCGCGCCCACCGGTGCTCAGGACTGTCCCGCCGACAGCAGTCTGTCCACCTGTGTTCGGTTGTGCCTCTGCCCCCCGCCCCCCCAGAACAGACTGGAGTCTTCGTAGAGGAGGAAGAGGCCGGCTGTGCCAGAGGGTGCCCACAAGGAACAGCTGCCTCGCCTCTTACACTCAGCCTCGCAGACCCCAGCCGTCCTGTTCTCTGCTCTGTCCTGTACCTGTCCGCAGACCGCGTCTCCGCGTCTCACGTGAGGTGCGTGCTCACGTCCCTCTCTGCTGCTCTGCTTCTCTTCCTCCCCTCCCTGGCCCTCGTTTCAAAAATGTCATTCCCTGGGGGCACCTGGGTGGCCCGGTGGGTTGAGCATCCGACTGGATTTCGGCTCCGGTCTGGATCCCAGGGCCATGGTATCGAGCCCCGCGTCGGGCTCTTGGCTGATGGCTCAGAGCCTGGAGCCTGCTTCCGATTCTGTGTCTCCCTCTCTCTCTGCCCCTCCCCCGTTCATGCTCTGTCTCAAAAATAAATAAACGTTAAAAAAAAAAAATTAAAAAAAAAAAAAAAGGTTAGGGAGGCAGCTGCTGCGGGGCCGTCAGTTGCATTTGAGAGGCCCGTGTTCCTTCTTCTAGCGAGGCGCTTGGCCAGGGAACGGTGTCCCGGCTCCCTGCCTGCGGTGTGGACGGAGGGCGGGACTGGGACAGCGAAGCCGGTGAAAGTCCGAGCGAGCTCAGAGCCGGTCGGTAGGCGTCTCCTGCCAAGGACCGAACAGGCAGGTGGCCTTGTTGGCGGTTCCCCCTGGGGGACCCGCCCCATCAGAGCAGGTGCACGGAAGTGTGGCGCTGCGACACGGGCCTCCCTCCCGAATGGGTGGGATGTGAACCAGTGGCCTCGTGTTCCTCTCTGATGAGACAGGTTGAGGGAGCTTCCCCTGCAGACGCGTAGGCCTTGATCTGACTTGTCGAGCGCCTGGTTTAGAAACAGAAGAAGGGGCCTTTGTTCTCAGACCCGGGCACCCGACCGCTGCCCCCAGGGCCGCCGGTGCCGCTGGGTGAATGTGAACGAGCTGCCCTCCCCCAGGCCCTCTGCACTGAGTGTCTGCAGAGAGGATAGGGCGTTGATGCCTTTCTCCTTCTTCTGTCACAAACTTCATTCAGAGCGGCGGGCCCCTCAGCTTCCCTGGCTTCCCTGGCTCTTCGGGAGTTAGCCTGCTGACCTGAGTCCGGGGTGCCCCTGCCTCCTGACCGCCGACGCCTACCTGCTCAGCTCCCACGTAACGGGAGTCCAGCGGCCGCCTGATGGGTTTAGTACAGAGAGGCAGAAACACCTGATCATCAGAGCCCCCAGAAGCGGGCGGTGTGGAGGGGACGCAGGGCCGGGCGCGACGTCTACAGAGCTGGGAGGGGGCTGCACACGGCCGGGGGTGAGGGGCACACAGCTGGGGGGAGCACACGTCAGAAATTCTGTCCTCACTCTTCTGTGATGGCCTTTCACCTCCGGACGGAGCGTGCCATGTCTCTGTGCACGTGTTACCCCAGATCAGTTTTTCTGGAATCGATCCAGGAGCCTGTTCGGTGTCGCGGCCACGTTCCGAGGGTCACCGTCTCCAAGGATGGGGGCGTCCGTGATCTGTGTGTCTCTCCCGTTCGCGGATGCCGCTGGATGTGTTGTGTGTTTCCTTGGCCACTCCAGTAGTCGAGTGCGGGTTTCTAAGGTGGGGTCCCCCAGCTGGCGAGAGGGCATCCTGGCATGAGACCTAGCTCCTTGCCTCCCGTTCCGCCCTTTCCTCTCCTACGTGCAAACAGGAACTTTGTCCCACCTTCAGGCTTTCACCCAAAGCCGTGCAGATGTTATCCTCTACCCGAGTGTCTGGGGCTCGATCATCTGAGCCCCTTGACCAGGCAGCATGTACAAAATCCCCCCAAGCCCGCCAGCCTGGTGTGAAATCCGTGCTCGTGGGAACACTGATGCCGCCTCTGAGCCAGGCTCCCTCCTCCGGGATTCCAAGTCCTCAGCCCCGGGCGTCACTTACAAGCCCCTTGCTCCCGGGCACCCGTCTTCTGTGTCCTCCGGGGCCCCATCCCCCGTGGCCCAAGCACCCTCCACCTCTGTGGTCTTCCTACCCAACACGGGTATGACTTCCGACCTAGAAGGTCAGCTTGGACCCCGCGCCCTGCCCTTTGGCTACGTGCTCCTGCCTCTCGACGGCTCTGCTGGTCTCAGAGGCGCCTCAAATGCAGTGGCCCCCAGACTGAGCTCCTCCTCCTAGCGGACCTGTCCACCGGCACCCGCCTCTTGCGATCTTGCCGGGCGGGTGGGTCCCCTGGCCCCTCCTGCCCAGATCCCAGGGGAACAGCCTCCTCCTCCCGTGTCCAGGGTCGCCCCCATCTCCACCCCCTCTGCCCTTGCGCCTCTCCTTCGGGTCCCGCTCACTCTCCGTTGTGGTCCCCTCGAGACGCCAACCTGCAGACCCGCCACCTTGACCCTCCCAGGCCCCTCAGGCCTCCTCGGGGTCCCCGCACGGCATCCGAAGCCCCGTGCCGTCTGCGTCCCCCATCCCGAGGGATAGGCTCGCCTTCGCCTCCTTGACGACTCCTGTGCAGAAGATCCCAGCTGCCCCTCGGCTTAGGCGCCCCCTCCTTCCCCTGAGCCCCCAAGTCCCCAGTGTCTCTCGGCCGTCACACGCACACGGTGGTCTCCTCCAGAAACCGGGAGCGGGGTGCGCGTCACGTCTCTGCGTCCGGGACCAAAGCAGCGCCCGGCACCAGCGGGTCCTCGGACGTGCTGAGCACGTGAACCCACAGCCGTGCAGGTGCTTGTGGGTGCAGCGCGGCCCGAAGAGCGGGGGGAGCCGCGCCCCAGACCGTGCGCTTACCCCTGACTCGACGGCACTGCCTCAGCGCTCTTCCTATGGCGTGAGGACTGGGCCTCTGCTCTGGGAAGCGCGGGCTGAAGTAGGAACATGTGACACGAGTGAATCCCAGGGATCATTTTCCCAAGATCCCCAGGGAAGCTTCAGCGGGGGCTGGGTCTGCGGCAACACGGGAGGGTTTCGAGTGCCGGGCGCCCCCCTCTCGGAAGGCGGGAGGAAGGGAACGCGGGAAGGGAGGGGGTGGGCAGGGGCGCAGAGGCGAGGGCCGCCTCCAGGGCCCCCTCCCGTTGGAGCGGCCGCGCGTGCGAGGGAGCGTGAGGTGCGTCTGCGGGCACCATTCCGGCCCCTTTGCCGAGCGGACGTTGGACGCGGGAGGAGAAAACTCCTAAGGCAGCCGACCCCGACCGCACGTCCGTCGTTCGCCCGTGACAGGGAGCGAGAGGGCCCTTGCTGGCACGCGCACTCACGGTCTCTCCCTGTCTCTTTCTCTCCCCAGTCGTGCCAAGCTGACCTGGTGAAGGACAACGGTCACAAATACTTCCTGTCGGTCCTGGCAGACCCGTACATGCCAGTAAGGCTTCGTCCCCTCCCGGGACACCCTCGGGGTCCGTGTCGTCCGTCTCGCCGGCGTGTCATGCTCTGGAGTGGCCGTGGCCGGGGCTGCTCCCTGCGGGCGGGGGGGGGGGGGGGGGCCGGTGGGGGGGGGGGCGGGCGGCGTGCACCTGATGTCAGAGCCGCTCCCTTGGTGCGTCCGCGTAGGAGAGACGCGCGGCCTGGCCTGGTTGTTTCCGCTCCTCTGCCCCCCCTGACGCGTCTTCTCGGCACAGCAGGAGCCGCCTCTCCCTCGCACCCTGTCAGCCGCGTTAGATTAATGAGTACTTGCACGTCTCTGATGTGACAGCTCGTGTGCCTCGTGAAGGTTCTGGAACATGACGAGAGGCAGATGTGCCTTATGAATCAGGAAGGAAGGCAGGGGAGGAAAGAAGAGTGTGAACGTTGAAGTTCCAAGTTAGCTTATTCTGTGAGACGCTGAACGGCAGGGACGTGCGTACACGGCACCCCCACGGCTGCACCGTCCCCGACTTCTGGGCTCCGTCCCTGTAGCCCCCAGCACGGCGGAGAGAACCGGAGACGTCCCGAGTCCCCTCCTCGATGTCGCTCCGTCTCGCGGGCGTGTTCCGAGTGTCAGCGCTCACCCCACGGCTTTTCTTTTTTTTTTTTTTTTTTAATTTTTTTTTAACGTTTATTTATTTTTGAGACAGAGAGAGACAGAGCATGAATGGGGGAGGGTCAGAGAGAGGGAGACACAGAATCCGAAACAGGCTCCAGGCTCCGAGCTGTCAGCACAGAGCCCGACGCGGGGCTCGAACTCACGGAGCATGAGATCATGACCTGAGCCGAAGTTGGCCGCTTAACCGACCGAGCCACCCAGGCGCCCCCCCACGGCTTTTCTAAGCTAAATGCTGGTTACGAGAAAAACCAGGAGACGTTAAAGGCTGGATCTTTACAGAAAAGGCAGGTAATGCACGTGTGTCCCACTCAAGTGTGGGAACAGCATCATCCTTGCTGGTGCAAGCTGACACTTCATGTGAGGCCTGGAAATAGCCGCGTCCCTGCTTTTCGGGCAAGAATCCAGTCGACCAAAGGGACGAGGACACCGAAGCGGTGATCGTGGCCAAGCGGTGAGCCGAGCCGGCACACGTGGGCCCTGCTTCTTTGGCTGCAAACACGTTGACGCTTTGAACCCATAGTGACATTCGAAAGAAAGAACATTGCCACCATGCCAAAAACTGAAGCGAGAAGTCTGAGGGGAGCCACAGCGGGAAGGGGGCGCTGACCCTGGGGTTCCCTGTGCACACGGACCCTGGTCTGCACCCAGGATGGGCCGAGCTGCGGCACCATAACGGACCCCTGTGGATACGGGAGCATTTGAGGCTGGCCCCTCACCCCCCATGGGAAGGGCTCAGAAAAGGGCCCCGTTTGTCTCTCCACGTCTGGGCCGAGGTCTCTGGGGCCCTGGAAGAAGCAGAACCAAAACCCTGCAAGGCGCTTGCACGGCCCGGAGCCCGCGAGACTCAGGCCAGAGGCACGAGCCGGCTCCTGACCCGCAGGACGGAGCACTGAGCGGAGTCAGCAAACAGGAAATCAGCAGCCAAGAACCGAACGTAATAGAGTTCTCTGGAAAAGACTATAAAATGCATAAGGGTAAGTATGTTTTAGACGATTCAGTGAAACAATTTGTTGCTTTAATTATGTCCAGAAATACACCACTGGGTTGTTTCTTCAGAAGTACTTCCGCATCTGCTGTAAGGAAATAATCTATTTTTTCCTTTTTACTCATCCTCAACAAGGACCGACTAGATTCTTTCAATCAGTAGGCAGTTTTTTGCGGGGGTCCCGGAAGCGGAAGACACAGACGTTGCCGTCCAAAGCTCCGTGGATGAACCGAACGGTAGAATGGCACAGTCAGTGAGAGAATTCCTGGAGGAATCACCTGGAATGAAGCACATGAAGGCGACTCAGAGGCCTGCGGGGGGGGTCCCACTGTTACCACCCTGAGGCCAGAGTGTGCACCCGGGACATGGGGAGAAGCAGGACGCGAACAGATCACGGCCGAGAATTTTCCCGGTTTGAAGAAAGGAATGAGTTCTCAGTGAAAGCACCGTGAGTCTGGAGAAGACTAAATGAAAGCAAATCCACACAAAGGCCCAACCCAACAGAGGTAGAAAATATCAAAGGCAAACGGGGAAGATCTTAAAAGTGAGCAGAACGAGAAGAGGGCTTTGCACAGGAGCTGAGAGGACCGGGAGGAGGACTGACAGCCACGGACGCTGGAGGAAAGCGACTGTCACCCCGGAACCCCCCACCACCTCGCGCACCATTCGGGACACGGTGAAGCCAGCCCGTGGTCAGAGACGCACAATTGGTCGCGTTCGGACGCCCAGCGAAGGGCTTATGGAGCCCGTGCTTCAGGAAGAGACCGAGCCCACGGGGGCGCAGAACACAGCACGGGGCTAAGGAATGGGCTAGCGTGCGGCCATCTACATAAGCACCGGCCGTGAACACAGGCCGTAGTCGTGAGTTCGAGGGGTTAAGACCAGAGGAGGAAGGTTGGAATCGGCAGCCTTGACTAATCCAAGGGCGAGAGCGAGAAAGATCGACCTCAGACTCTGCCTCAGGTGCACGTTAACAACACCAGGCACCACGACTCTGTTACGGACAGCAGACTGGTTCCCCAGCTAGCAGAGGCACAAGGGAAGGATGAGGACAGACCCACGCGACACAAAGAAGGAAGCCGGGAACCAAGTCAGGGTGCTGGAGTCGCGCGTTTTCTGCCAGCGCACTGGGCGGTGGCGGGCATTGCACCTCCACAGGCTCAGACGGGGTACAGGGTGAGCGGGACAGGCTTGTGCGCACAGGGTCCCAGCGGGCCCGTCCCGCCCCGTCCTGCCCCTGTTGGGGAACAGCCATGCTAAGCGGCCAGCCCTGAGCCCTCAGACCCTCTTGTGGGGTTTTCTGTCCCGTGGACTCTGGTCAGAAGGCAGCAGCACTGGGTCTTGACCTGGAGCACCAAGCTTGTCACTAAGGTTCAGGACAGAGAGAGCCCTGCTGTGCCACGGGGACACGCAAACCCAGGCCAACCTGTGTTTTCCAGGCTGAGCATCGGACCATGACGGCTTTCATCCTGGCTGTGATCGTGAACAGCTACAACACAGGACAGGTAAGTGTCGCAGCCGCCCGGAGCTGCCCTGTTTGGGAGCGGGGATGCTGGTCTGAGCGGCTGCTGAACCGGTCCCCCCAGAAGGGGGCACCACGGGGCACGGGACCCTTCCTTTCCCCAGCCGGCCGTCCGCAGGGCACGTTGAAGGTGGCGGGTTTGGAGCGAGGAAACCTGGGCAAATGTGGCGGTGTGAGAGTTTCCCCAGGGAACGGGCCTGTGACCGCGGCCGGCCCCTCCCCCTGCCCCGGGCCGCGGGTGAACGCGGGTCGTGTGCCTTCTCGCAGGAAGCCTGCTTGCAGGGAAATCTGATCGCCATCTGCCTGGAGCAGCTCAACGACCCCCACCCGCTGCTGCGCCAGTGGGTGGCCATCTGCCTGGGGCGCATCTGGCAGAACTTTGACTCGGCCAGGTGGTGCGGCGTGAGGGACAGCGCGCACGAGAAGCTCTACAGCCTCCTCTCCGACCCCATCCCTGAGGTGAGCCCGCCGCGGCCCGTGCCCAGGCCAGCCGAGGCCAGGGTGCCGGCTTCCCGCCGGGCGCCGCACATGAAGGAAGGGGCCGGGTGGGGGTCAGACCGCAGCCGCCCTCCGTGGCGTGACCGTGACCCGGCCCGGCCCGCAGGTGCGCTGCGCGGCGGTCTTCGCTCTCGGCACGTTTGTGGGCAACTCGGCGGAGAGGACCGACCACTCGACCACCATCGACCACAACGTGGCCATGATGCTGGCCCAGCTGATCAACGACGGGAGCCCCGTGGTCCGCAAGGTGCGTGGCCCCCGGGTCCGCAGGCAGCGGCAAAGCGCCTCGCGACCAGTGTCCCGCGGCGCTCAGGGATCGGAGCCCGTGGCCTCGGCCGCAGCTGTGAGCCCTCCGTCCCCAGGGGCGCACGTCCTTTAGAGAGCGGACCTTTAAATGTTTGTTTAATTCTCTACAGAATGCGTTTCTTTACCAGATACTCGTGTGTTTGCTTCATTTAAAGGCATTTAACAGGCTGCGCCTCCTGGCAGCTTGTAAAATAGGCTCCTTCCTGCCTGGGAGCATCACATACACACACCATGGCGACTAAAAGAGCAGTAGACACCCACAGACAGACGGAAAGGTTTGTGTAGTGTGTCCCCCTCCCCGCCCCCGTGTTTGTCAGCGGCGGAACGGAACACGTTCGCGACGGGGCGGCTCTGACTCGTCTGCGCACGTGCGCGAAGGCCTCGGGTTTCTGCCTGAGACCTCGCGCCTCTGTCGGGAGCTGGCCCGGCACAGCCCGAGGTCCCCCCGCCCCCCGCCCCTGCCAGTGGAGGCGCCACCGGGTACCCGCACGGCGGCTGGTGGCCTGGAGAAGACTGTCCCCTCGGCACGGGCGGTCTTTCCGGGCATCGTGTGTCCACCCGGCACCCGGTGTGGCTGAGGTCGCGGAACGGCAGGAGGGAGGCCGGGCGCCTTTCAGGACAGGGTGTGGCTTGGGGCTGTCTGCTCACGTGGACCCCCTGATTTTCTCGGGAGGGACGCAGTCTGGGCAAGCTTACTTCCGCCAGACCGGAGACACGGAAGGACGGGCTCCCTGAGACCCTGGCGGTGGGCCCTGTTTCGCTGCCCGCGCTCTCTCGATCGGAGGCACGCTTCCCACAGCCCTGCCAGCCTCCGTGCTCCTGCAGCAGATTGCCTCCCCTTGGACACCGCTGATCAGAGTGGCAAATTAGTGGTTTCTTTCATTGTCCACTGAGATCCCTCCTAAAGAAGGAAAGCTTGCTTTCTTCTTTCCAGAAATCTGAAACGTGAAAAGGAACGTTAATAAAAATTAAAACAACGTCCCCGTCAGCTTCCAGTATCTGGAGACTGGCCAGCATGCACCTGGGACTGCCGTGTTCTCGAACACGGCCCCAGTGTGGGCCCTGGGGTCCCGTTCCTGCCTGAAGTCCACTCAGTGTCCCTTTTTCCTGGATACGAGAATGCCCAGGTGTAGCCACATCTGTCCCGAAGGTGCCTTGCTGACCGCCTTGCCTGGGGGGCTCCCCGCTGTGGCTGCGTCCCAGGGGCGCGGCTGCACATCAGAGCCCACCCCGCTAAGGAGTGACTCATCTGGAGGCAGGGGACTTGCTCCCGCGTCCTGGGCTCAGCGTGCAGGCTGTGCGTCCGAGGCCTCGGAGCACAGAGCGGGAGACGAGCCTGCCTCCAAGGGGCAGACGTGGCAAGCAGCAGTCATTCTAGAGCCCTCACTGATGAGCAGGGCCGCGGAGGGGGGCCCAGAGCTCTCTCTGGAGCGCGTCAGCGTGATGCCTGCCCTGCCTCGTCGGGGAAGAGGAGTCAGGAAGGCTTCCGGAGGTGGGAGCTCACCTCTGGGTTAGGAGGGCTGAGCAGCCAGGAGCCAGGGAGGTGAGGGGCAAGGAGAGCAGGTAGGGCGGGTGGAGTGTGTGCAAAGGCCCAGGGGTGTGAGGACAATGGTATGCCCGGGGGCTGCCCGCCGTTCGGATGGCTGGAGCAGAAAGCAGGAGGGGGAGGGGAGGACGGTGGCTCGACGCCAGGCCCTACATGTCAGGAGCACACCTGCTCTCACCGTGCTGAGTTCCTCATTCTTCCCGCAAGTGCTTGGGTGCTGGGTGAGGCCTGGGGTGGCTGCGCTCGACCCCGAGACAATGAGGCCATGTCTGCTGTGGGAACGTGGGGCACAGAGGCTTGGGGAGGAGGGCAGCAGCTGCAGAGAGGACGCGGCCTGAGCGGGGTGGGCGGGGAAAGCCGCACAGAGAGGTGCTGCCTGCTCAGAGACAGGACCCTGCACCGTCAGCAGAACCCTGACGCCGCTGGCACTTGTCTCCTCCTCGTCCAGAGCCATGTGGCAGGACCG
The DNA here is from genome assembly GCF_023721935.1 of Panthera uncia. NCBI lineage: Eukaryota > Metazoa > Chordata > Mammalia > Carnivora > Felidae > Panthera > Panthera uncia. Next base: position 1,887,065 of record NC_064814.1, on the reverse strand, counting down.
TCGGGAGCTCGGGCCCGGCCTGCTGGTCTGGGAGACCCAGCTCCAGGGCCCCGAGGGTCCGGAGCACGGCTCAGGCTTGGGCATCGAGCTCCGCGAGCTCACCTGCCCCTTGCCGCTCCGGTCAGAGTCGCCGGCTCTGACCCGCGGCCGAGGCGCCGATGACATGTGCAACCAGCTGCTGTCGTGCCCCTGTTTGGGGCAGAGGAGGGAAATGGGGACGTATGGTGGGATTTTCATGAAGTCGCACGTATTCAGTATGGAAAAGATCACATGCGTTTACTTTGTATGGTGACAGTACCCTTTCCTAGACGAGGCGATGTGACGGCAGAGGGTGACTCACTCAGTGAGCTCACTTGATAAAATCAGAGTCTGCAGATTCACATCGGCCTCCCAAATCTCTGTGGACGTGAACTTGTCCGCGAAGTATCAAATCCAGGGTACCCAGCCCCCCGGAAGTCAGCTGCCCCCCCAGAAGGGCCAGGCGAGGGGCGGGGGTGGCTCACCGCCCAGCCACATCCTCACCCCCGGCTTCCCCCCACCGTCCGCCTCCACGGCTGTGAGTCTCGTTTATTTGTACGTGGTGACCACGGACCACGGAGGAGCAGTGCGATGTCCACCCGCCTTCCCGGCGTGTCTGACTCCGCGGCAGTGAGAGAAGCATCAGAGGCTGTCAGGTCCCTGGTGGACTTGGTGGGGCCGAGCTGCCCGGGAGGGCCTGAGGGTGGTCGCGTCGGAGCGGACGCGCTCCCGCGAACACCGCCGTCTCGCCACGGTTACGGGGCCGCGCGCGAATCTCCAGGCCACCGGTGCCAGCCTGTCATGTGCCACTGGACACACGCAGCGGGGGGCAGTCCTCAGGGGGGGGGAACAAGGAGGTGGCAGCCAGAGCACACGGGGGCCGCGGGGGACGCCAGGAAGGCGCGCAGTCTGACCTCCCGCGCAACCAGGGGAGAGCGTTAGCGGGTTCCCCTCGGGACAGTGCAGGAGCCCAGGCACGATGTCCCTGAGCCCTTCGTGAGGTGAGCCGCGTGATAGAGGTGGTAACGTGTCTGAAGGGAAAGGCTTCGTTTAGTGGGTACTCGTTAAGCACCTGCTGTGTGCTGCGCCCTGGGTCCCCGGGCCTCGACGATCAGGCACGGAACCGAACCCGCCTGAACAGCCTGCACTTGAAGGCGGGGTGGGCTGGAGGCTGGACAGACGCGGGTGTGACCCAGCAGGTGGCGGTCGTGCCCTGAGGGAGGTGAAGCGGGGTGAAGGTGGGTGGGCCTGGAGGCGAGCCCCGGGTGAAGGTGGGGTGCCCAGAGAGGCATCCGAGCGGGAGGCCTGAAGGGATCGCGGGGTGAGCTGGGGACGCTCGGGGCCGGTGTCGAGTGCGCAGGCCCGGCGCGGGAGTGCTGGCTCCCTCAAGGGTCCGTGCTGGATGGCGGGGCGGAGAGCCAGGAGGGCAAGGCCTCGTTCCGCTGCGCGTGTGAGCAGAAGGCTGGAGGTCGGGAGGAAGGTGGGGCGGACCGACGCTGCCGGCCGGAGGGGCTGGGGCGCTGATCTCCGCGTGCGGGCGTGCCTGTGGGGAACTGCTTCCAAAAGTCTAGGGCACAGCTGGGCTGCGCGGCCCGGCCAGAACTGCCCGCACGTCTGTGTTTTGTGGTCAGACGTGCTCCAGGAGCCCGTGGCCGGCAGCAGCCGCCTCACGCGTCCTCCGCCCCGGCAGGAGGTACTTGATCCACAGCCACCGGGGGCGGGGGGGGGGGGGGGGCGGCCAGCTCGGTGTCTGGCCTTCGATGGCCTTCCCTGCGTCAGAGGGTCTGGGACCTGGCTGCGAGCTCCTGCTACAGGGCCCACCGTGAGCTTTTCTCACCCGACGTCAGAGCGGAGGGGAGAGTCTCTCCACAGAAGGCACAGGCCGCGTGTTTGCCGGGAGGGGCCCGGCGGGTGACCCCTGCATGGCTTGTTCTCCGTTGCGCAGAGGCTGCGCTCCGGTTTGCGGGGCGGGGGGCGGGTGGCAGGGATGTAGGCACCGCGGATAAGGGCCAGATGGGGTGTCGGGCAGTGGGCGTGAGCAGGCTGTGGGGGGCTCAGTGCAGTCCGACTCGGGCGGATCCGGTGGGAGGTGGGTCAGGGGTCCGTAGTGCCGCGGGCATGGACCGAGGAGTCCCTGGCGGGAGCCGACTGGGAAGGGTGGAGCCAGCACGCTCAGGCCGAGACGCTTGGCCAGCACTGGGAAGGCCGGCTGGGAGCTTGAAGGGGGCGGGGGGGACACGGGTGTGGGTTTGGGAGCAGTGCGCAAACATGGCAGGAGGAGGCGAAGGACTTTGTGGGGTCCAGGCAGGAGAGGGAGCGCAGGAGAGAACGGGGGGCAGCCGCTAAGGGCCCCGGGCCGCGTGGAGCTGGGCACCTGTGCGGAAGGCCCGCAGCATGGGGCCACAGGGATTCCCTGCGAGCTGGGGGCCCCCAGGAGCTCACGCAGCAGAGGCCCCTGTGCTCCTTTCCTCAAGCAGTTGGGCCTAAGGATCCTGGAGAATTTCCCTGCCCTTCAGGGACTGGACACTAATTTTTCTTTGCAAGTTTTGCGTTTAATAAGAGGCACGCTCTGGCTTGTCGGATGTGCTCTGCTTTAACGTGTCCGGAATTCAGATGGCTCACCCAGCGGCAGGGTCTAATCGACACGTACCTCAGCCCGGCTCCCATGACCCGTCCGCCTTGCCCCTGGAGGGTGTCATTCACGCCTGTGTGCCCACGTTCACGTCTCGAGACCCCGCCCACACTGCCCGTCCAGGGCTCCTGCTCCCCTTGGACACTCGCGAGCGTGTCCCCGAAGGGCCAGTCCCTCCTGCCAACACTGAGTGCAAAGTGTTTTAACCTTTCTTTTTTCTCTGGTGACTCGAGCGCTCGGCGTGAACTTTCAGCCTCACTGCCGTTCCGCAGTCCCCTGCCCGCCACCGGTAAGCGTCGTTGTCCTTGTCCCTCTTGGCAGGAACTGGTGGTGGCTCTGAGTCATCTTGTCGTCCAGTACGAAAGCAATTTCTGCACCGTGGCCTTGCAGTTCATGGAGGAGGAGAAGAATTACCCCTTGCCTTCTCCAGCGACCACAGGTACGGCGGCATGATGCCTGAGCGGCCGGCCGGGGACCCCGGGGCAGGACTGGGGCCGGGCCCCATGACTCCCGCCATCCCAGCCACTTAGCAGAATAGAAAGGGCGGCAGGAGGGGCCACACTGACCCTCTGACTCTTCTTTTTTCCTATCGTTTTTGGGAATCAAATTCATGGGAATCTTGAAGGACAGCAAAGGGGGGGGGGGGGGGGGGGGGCGGCTTATGGAAAAGCACGTCACCTCCTCCCGTGATGAGCTGTTGGTTTCCTGTTCCGTGAGTCACGTTAGGCAGCTCCTGTTCTCCCATTTGTCCTTTTTGCTGGATTTATATTTCATCACATTGGGCTGCCAC